>NC_041395.2:86717134-87014634 GCF_900747795.2 Erpetoichthys calabaricus
TGCTTGTGTAGGTATGTGCTGTCTCTGCAGTTTATAATCTGTAAAGAGAGATAAAATCAGATTATTACTAAGGTGTTTACTATTGCCGTTACTTTTGGAGCTCACCCTTTTATGCCTCATTTTAATTAATTTGTTTGACAAGAATTTTATTTCTATTTGTTACTTTTTTATTAATCTGATGGTGTACTTTACATGTAACTTTACAATGGCACAGTGGTAGTGCTGCTGCCTCGCAGTTAGGAGCCCTAGGTTTGCTTCCCGGGTCCTCCCTGCATGGAGTTTGCATGTTCTTCCCGTGTCTGCATGGGTTTCCTCCCACAGTCCAAAGACATGCAGGTTAGGTGCATTGGCGATCCTAAATTGTGCCTAGTGTGTGCTTGGTGTGTGTGTGTGTGTGTGTGTGTGTGTGAGAGCCCTACGGTGGTGTTTCCTGCTTTGCGCCCTGTGTTGGATGGGATTGGCTCCAGCTGACTCCCGTGACCCTGTAGTTAGGATATAGCAGGTTGGATAATGGATGGATGGATGGATGGAATAACAACCAGATAGCATTTGGCCACATGAAAAACCAGGTGTAAATGCGCCTGTGATCTGATAGTGATCAGAGCACTCTAACCACATTTTGAAATAGTCAGATATAGATAGTGACCACCTTTAAGATAAGTGTGAATGCAAATGTACTTTCTATTTATATTCAACCACCACCTAAGCAGAAGCTGATTTGAGTTGTGCATGGTAAAAGTGATACCGGACCTCTGTCAATGCACCATAATGGCACTGGAGGCACATTTTAATGTCAGGGTAAGTGTAATTTGGTAATTATATATCCAAATATAAAAAGCAAGTGGTGGAGACAATAGGAAAGTAAAAGGTAGGTAATAGATAAGTGCCTTGAGCATGGGAAAGGTGCTATATAAATAAAATGTATTATTATTAGGTAACAGCTAAATAGTTGTCATTTTTTACCTGTATTTATCTTAACCATTAACCAGCTTCTTTTACTAAAATACTTTGAAAAAGCAGCAATATAACAAAAAACTTGAAACACTGAGAGGTTCTAATATTACCAAGTCAATTGTATTGATATAAAAAAAAATAGAAAAACACTAAATGTGTGATTAAACTGAATTTGTTTTAAATCAAGAAACTGGAGAAAAAGCCCACTATGACCTTCTAAAGTAGGACCAATACTATGCAGTATAATCATAGTAATGAATCTGTTGAATCAAATGATTTTTTTATGTAAGAAAGAGATTAACTAGATCACATATCGGATGGCATTATTTGGTTTACAATTTGCTGGAGATGTCAGAAAATCTAATTTAGTGTTATTAACTTTTATTTAAAGGACTTGATAGTTAACATTCTACTCAGGATTGGTTTCTTTTCTTTCTGCTGATGCTGTTAGAGCAGGCTGTGGTTCCTGCAACCTGGAACTGGAATTATCTGGTCCAATCAAGGATTTATAAATGGATCAATGTTTGATATTTTCTTCAAGGCTGGAGAGTTAACTTTGTTCTAGAAATTAATTCAATCCTGGTCACTATCATCAACCAACATATCCAATATTTTATGACTGCATTTTCACCAAAAGAACCTTTGCTGGTTCTATGAGGAAGAACATGAGTTTGGTAACTGAAGAAATAAAGCAAGGTTCATCCCATAGTGAAGTGCAATGAAAATCTACATGGGGTGTATTAAAGTATTTGTGTGATTAATTTTGTTAATCCAATGTAGGTAACCCAGTATTAGAAATGATGTCAAAACTTTTAGGCGGCCAGCTATTTACTGACCCTGTAGTAAGTCAAAATATAACTAAGGTATTTTCAATACATTTTGGTTTTTGTTTACCGTGTTTAACAGTTAAACAATAGGAACTTAAGACATGCCCATTCTTTTACTTGCATGCCTTTTGGCTGTAAGACACTCCAAAACCAAGGCATAAATTTGCCACACCTTGCATTATCATGACAAAAGTCTCTTTCTACAGTGAAAACTCTGACAGTTCACACAGTCACAGCCAGCGCAGTCAGCACTTTTCCCCTGGAGGCCTCGTGCATGTTCCGCTGAGGGACAACTCTGTCGTTCGTGAAGATCAAGCATGTACTTATTAAATGAGCTGTTGCTTGAGACTCCCCACATCAATTTATTTTAATTTACCAACTTGAAAGGCACCCTTTGTTCTCCTCTTCCTGAAATGTTGCTATCTCACTTCAACCTTTTTACTAAAAAATAAATAAAATCAATACAATTCTGCATTTAGAAAATTACAGTATATGATATGGTATGATACCTAGGCAGCAAAGACATCAGTGTGGAATTCTGTGAGTGTCAAGATGTATTTTTTCTTTCTCCCAGTTATGGTAGATCACTTGCAACCAAGATGTGGATATGTTTTAATTAAATAGAAAAATGCATCTTAACAACATAGATATTTTGCAAAGGGCAGTACATGGGAATAAAAGACATAAAAACAAGTGACTAAAGTACCATCAAAGCATGATGTTATGTTTTCAGCATTTTTTTAAATTGTAAATTTAGTAGTTTATTTATTATGCTTTTTTTCTCCATAATCATCTTTTTATATGAAAATTGTTCTTAATATGAAATGTCTTTGATTAAAGGAAGTAAGTGTATTGGCAACCAAGGATCTTTATTTTGTGTCCCATGTTTCCCAGATATATTTCTATCCAAACACTACATCTGAAGAGAAAAAAGTTCAATTGAAAATCATGAAAGGTGGGGATAGAAAATTTAATTACTAAACCAATTTTATTAGTCTTCTTGAAGAACATAACAATTGATTCCTTTTTTATAACAGTAGGGGATCAATATTAGTACTTTAAGTCTCTTTTTTACCCTGAAAAATAAAGCTCCATTTGAAGGGACATTGTAAAGAAATATTTTTTATAAATATTCCCTGAAGTGCTCTTTGAAGAGAACTCTGTGGTAAAATATAGTTACAACATTTCTAATGGCAGTATCCACTAAAAGTGGTGATTTTCATTTTTAGTTCTTGACATGATTCTTGTCTGCATGGACCTCAGTGTGTCTCTATGGGTTATCCATTATAACCCTGGTTTTCTCTGGCCTCCCTAAGGCATATGTGTAAGGTTCATCAGCAGTGCAGTTGGCCTGCAATGAGTGAGAGTCAGTGAGAGTTGCAATGGGACTTACAAGAGAACTGGCATCCCGTCTAGTACTTATTCTTGCCCTGTTCCCAGTAAATTTGGTACATGCTTTGAGTCTGAGTCGCCGTTATGGAAATAGAAAGTTCCAGTCAAGTCATGTATACATTATTACTTGCACATCTCCTCACAACAATTGACATACTGATTGATTTATTCTGTATCTATTTTTAACATATATAATATAATTAGCTGTGTAAGCCAGTGTTGTAAAAAGCCCGGGGTCCTAGCAACTATTGAAATCATCAGAAAAAAATTTGAAATGTAGAGATGTCAGGTAATTGAAAGGAACAACTCTAGTTATCTCTCTCCTAGGTTTCATTTTGCCAATGTGTTAGTCTCGTTTGTGTAAGAGTTTCTCTCTTTTCTTGGCGGTTTTACTTTGGCAACAGAGTCGCTTTCTTCTTCCGACTCATTAACTTGGGGCCGGCTGTCTGAGCTTCATGCTTTAGTTGCCTTGCACTTCGGGGCCAGACAGGCACACACACCTCCGTGCGTAGACGTTTAGTTTTCTGTTTCCTAGGAGGTGGAGCCCTTAGCCCAATTCCACCGCTCACATCTGGGCCAGACAGACATACATATATAAACGTCTACGCGTGAAAGTGTAAGATATAGTCACGCATATACAAATAGGAGATATCCTCGGGGCTCCAGAGAGCATCTTTTCTTTCCACAATTCAGTGGGATGTTGGTCAGATATTAAGTGACCTCATTTCTGGTCTCCTCTGAGTAAGTCCCACCCTTTCCAGGAACCAGCAATTTAAAATTAACTGGCACCAGAAGGAGTCAGTCATTTTTGCACTGGGAACACTCAGGAGCTCTACTTTCTTTTTGTATTTTTAATTTATTTTTCACATATGACTGCAAAGCCCCATTTTCTGTATCCTAATAGTAAACTCCCTTAGTTTATCCTTAATTAGATAAGTTTAAATGTTAACTGGCTATTATAGAAACCTTTGTAATTGTATTAGCACCACTGAATCCCATTATTCTGTTCAATAAAGTAAAGATACTGTTTTTCCTTGGGTTACAAAGTACTGGCATTCCTAAAATTCAGCTCTGGGTTCAAAAATGACCCATGTAAAACACCCGTTTCAAGAAACATGTTAATCTTTTCATTCTTTAATAAAAAAAAAAAAAAAAAAAAAAAAAAAGGTTTATTCCTTGTGATTGATTGCCACGAAGCTGACAATTTCATACAGTGTTGTCTTCAAGCAGGAAATCTTCAAGTAGAATAGCTATTAGTAGCACCAGTAATGTCTTGGCTTTATTTTTGAAATCAATTTAATGATGTCTTGATAAAAAAAATAAAAAAAAACTTTGTCAGAATCTTTACAATTTATAGGTGTTTCCAAACTTTTGAACGCTAGTGTATGCATTATGTTTTCAGTATATACACACATACATTGAACCTACTGGTGTGAGTGCCCTGTGCTGTTGGCATGAATGAAGTATTGAGAGCAGTGACTGTGCAGGATTGTTTAAATCCTTAATAATGCTGTTTGCTTTTCTAAGGCAGCGAGTGATGTATATGTCCTGAATTGAAGGCAGCTAGGTGCAAGTAATATTCTGTGTTGCCTTCACCACACTCTGTATTGCATCCTCAGTGGACCAGTGTAATGATATGCAAACTGGAGGCAATTATGCCTTTCTTGTTTATTCTAGCACTAGTCTTTCAAAACACTTCATTATGATTGGAGTGAGTGGTACCAGTCAGTAGTCTGGAATGGGAATTATTGTTATTTTGAAGCAAGTAGGGACCAGAGAATCTCTGGGCGAAATATTAAAGATGTCACTGAAGACATAAAATTGGTTGCTACATGCTTTTAAAAGTGCCCTAAAAATTCTATCCAGACTGGATGCTTTGTCTCAAAGTCCTTCTTGTATCATGCACAGAAACAGAAAAGGCCATATCCTGTGGTGCTATAGGCATATTCAAATGGCTGGCTGCTTGTTCTTATCAAAATGGGTATAGAAATCCAGGGAAAATGCAGATGAGATTAGGTTAGATTTTGCATTGGAGTCTCTAAGAATCTCTGATCCCTGGCAAACCCTTTGCAAATTGTTACAACTGCTAGGTTTCTTCTTTAGTTTACCCTCGCACTAATGGTTTGGCCTCTTTTTTTCCAGAGTATATAAGTACTAGGGGGCTCCGCCCCCTGCTCGCTTCACTCGCCAACCCCTGGTGTTGGGAATGAGAAAGAGCGTGATGTATGAATGAGATATAGAATAGTGTGAAGGTGTAGATGATGCAAATAGAAAGCAAACAATAAAGTGTGTGGCACAGTGTAAAGGTTTATTGGAACAATTTCTTTGTACATGCCGTTTAAGTGTAAAAGGTAATTCCAGGTCAGAACTTGTAAGGTCAATGAAGATGGTTATTGTCGTGATCAGAGTCAAGTTTGTCAGAGCTTAGAAAGAGTTGTGTCTCTCCAGGAAGTAATGCAATGACTTGGGTATTTATGTTTTCCACATTAATATTTTTTGGACATAATATAGTGCGTTGTGTTAAAAGGGGCATTTGGTCTAATGAGATTGCTGTTCCAAATCTGTCTGTAACTAAGTCGGCGCAGATAAAGGCTTGAGGAATTGTAATAATATCTGGGTGAAGTCTATCTGTATTGGTGAGTGTACCATCTCCCAGTTGTAATAACCAATTGTTATGATCTGGATGTGGACATCGCATGTTTTGTACTAACTGTATCTTTTGAAAGCAATGCCAATTCTCTGCGTATTTTAAGGTGCACTGAACAATAGCTGAGCGCATGGAATGTGGAACAATAGCTAAGCACTGTCTAAAATCTCCTCGTAATAAAAGTACCTTTCCTCCAAAGGGAAGATTATTATTCATAAACGTTTGTAGAAGTTTATGAATGGTGTTGAGTAAGTGAGTGGATGCCATTGTACATTCATCAATAATTAACAGTTTTGCAAGACGGATGTCATGTGCAGTGACACTGTTAATGTTCATAGTGGATATTGATTTGTAGGATCTAATGCAGTTCATAAAGATTTCACTTTCAGGTACATCGTTAGTTAGAAGCTTCTGTAGATATTCAGGATATGAATGTAAAGGAGGCAGTCTAATTTGACCGTTTTGATAACAATGTGTAAATTCATTACTTGTATTGCCAGTTGTTTCTTCAGGGAAGTTAAGTGAATGACAATGATTGCAAATGACATTCATTAATCCCAATGAATTTTCATGAATAGTGGACTCATTATTGAACGCGTTGTCAGCTAACTGGCGCAATCGTTTAGCAGGTGTCTGTCGTTGATGTCCTTGACGTGTATGTTTTGCTTGTGCCGTTTGAGAGGCGCGTCGTTGTATGTCCAGTATTTGGGACGTGTTGTTTTGGAGCTGTAATCGATTTGCCTGTGAGGTGTGAGAAGCCCGTTGTAGTTTACGGCGTGCATTGTTTGTATTGAGCCTTGCCCGTTTTTGTATGTCGGTCAGTTGAGCTTTCTCTTTTTGGAGCCTTGCCTGCTTGTTTTCCGGCATTTGAGATGCACGGTGTAGACGTCTGCGTTTATTTATTTTGTCCCCTCGCTGCCGTTTCTGTATGTCTGAGATGGGAGGTGTTTCGTTTTGAAGCCGTGCCTGTTTCGATGCAGTACTGTGAGACGCGCGCTGCATGCGTCCACGTTCAGTGTGTCTGTCCATTTAGGTTCGTTTCTGTAACTGTGTTAGTTGAGCTTTGCGTTTTTGGAGCCGAGACATTTTTTCTTCCAGAGTTTCAGAAGCGCGTTGGAGCCGACGTGTATTGTTTTTTTTCATGCGGGTTCGTGTGTTTGGTCCCGTTACTCGAGCCGTATCGGTTTGTACCCGTGATCGTGAATTCATGAATTGTTTGTTCTTCAGTGTTAGAAATATGGATAAGTAATAAGGAGGATCGCACTCACTGTTAATATGGAGCCTTTTCTGTGGTTGAACGGTTAATAGTGCCTCATTGTAATGAGATCCACCTATGCTGCATAGTGTGAATTGTGTTTGGTCCCGTTATCCGAGCCGTATCGTTTTGTACCCGTGATCGTGAATTTATGACTTGTTTGTTCTTGAGCGTGATAAATATGAATAAGTAATAAGGAGGATCGCACTTACTGTTAATATGGAGCCTTTTCTGCGGTTGAACGGTTAATAGTGCCTTACTGTAATGAGATCCACCTATGCTGCATAGTGTGAACGTGTTGAGATGACGTATGTTTAATACGGACGGTTCATTTAGAAATGGGGCTTTGTGTGTAGATTTGTGCATATTTGCGTTGTTGATTTGTTTCAGGGTGCACTGTTCCAATGCGATGCAATATTTGTCCACATATGCGAAAGCAGTATGGGCCATTGCCTTTTGGTGGCCTGATATTTACTCCGGTAGATGCAAAAGCAAATGAACTATTGTAGGATCTAATGCAGTTCATAAAGTTTTTACTTTCAGGTACATCGTTAGTTAGAAGCTTCTGTAGATATTCAGGATATGAATGTAAAGGAGGCAGTCTAATCTGACCCTTTTGACAACAACATGTAAATTCATTACTTGTATTGCCAGTTGTTTCTTCAGGGAAGTTAAGTGAATGACAATGATTGCAAATGACATTCATCAATCCCAATGAATTTTCCTCAATAGTGGACTCATTATTGAACGTGTTGTCAGCTAAGTGGCGCAATC
Source organism: Erpetoichthys calabaricus (assembly GCF_900747795.2). Taxonomy (NCBI): domain Eukaryota; kingdom Metazoa; phylum Chordata; class Cladistia; order Polypteriformes; family Polypteridae; genus Erpetoichthys; species Erpetoichthys calabaricus. The sequence goes on from NC_041395.2 coordinate 86,724,984, forward strand.
GTTTAGCAGGTGTCTGCGGACGGTTCCTTTAGAAATGGGGCTTTGGGTGTCACTTCTTATTGATCTTAGTGTGTTTGTGGGTCTGAATCGTCGTTGTTGTGAACGTTTCGTGTGCCATGTCCGTAGTCTGTCCCGTTTCGTCTCTAATGGGCTTGGTATGGCGGTCACGGCTTCTTTTTTTTGGTGTGGTAGGAGCTTGTTGAACCCTTCTCTTTGTGTGCGTCCCGTTTCGTGTGCAATGGGATTCGTGCGGCGCTGTGTGCTTTGCCGGCGTCTGGGGTGGGGGGGGGGGGTGTTGCTTGGAGGGGGTGGTGGGATTGGTGGGGCGCGAGCGTCTTCTTTCTTTTTGTGTGCCAGGGGCTTGTTGAATCCTCCTCTTTGTGTGTGTCCCATCCGTTGCTTGTGGGGGGGTGGGGTTGCGGGTTCTTTTTTTTTGTGTGCCAGGGGCTTGTTGAATCGTCCTCTTTGTGTGTGTCCCGTCCGTTGCTTGGGGGGGGGTGGGTGCGGGATTTGTGGGGCGCGAGCGGTTTCCTTTTTTTTGTGTGCTACTTTCGTGTGCAATGGCTTTCGTGCAGCGCTATGTGCTTCGCCTGCGTTTGACTCCTTTTTTCTGTGCTGACTCCTTTTTTCTGTGGTCGCGGCGCCTCATTTCTTTGACTCCTTTTTTCTGTGCTCACTCCTTTTTTCTGTGGTCGCGGCTTTTCTGTGGTCGCGGCCGCCTCTCGCGGCGCCTCATTTCTTGGGGCACCTGCGCAGTACGTCTTTTTGCGGCTACGGCCCATGGCCGGATGTCCCTGCGTCCGTCCGGTTTAGCATTCTCGGTTAGTAATGTGGATTTCTTGCGTGTTTCAATATCACTATTTAAAAATCTTTTGCTGTGCACATTCAGTACATTGATGATGGCAGTGTTGAGCTACACTTCTTACTAGGAAATATCTAGATTGTTTATTGTAAGCACATAGTGGTCCACACATTTTTTGATGAATCCTTTTATGGCATCTGTATACTCATCCAGATATTGGAGATGGGCGATACTGATACAAGTGTTTTACGTGTCAGCATTTCCAATACCGATTGAGTATTTTTTTTTTATTTGCACAAGAATTTGTTTTCAAAGCTGCTGCTGGAGTATGTGAATTTCCCTTTGGGGATTAATAAAGTATCTTATCTGTCCATCCTATCTATCTAATGATGACAGTGTTTTAGAATCACTATTATTAATTGGTATAGGTTAGTCTAGATCAGGGGTAGTCAGCCTATTTATACCTACCGCCCACTTTTGTATCTCTGTTAGTAGTAAAATTTTCTAACTGCCCACCGGTTCCACAGTAATGGTGATTTATAATCAGAATCAGCTTTATTGGCCAAGTATATGTACACATACAAGGGATTGGACTCCGGTTTTACCTAGTATTGTCCCTGATGCTGTGAGATTGACTTAAGTGTTCATGAGAGTGATGGCCTGAGGAAAGAAACTGTTCACATGTCTGGTAGTTTTGGTGTACAGTGCTGTGTAGCGCCTACCAGAGGGAAGAAGTTGAAAAAGGTTGTAACCAGGGTGTGATGGGTCTGCAATGATGTTTTCTGCCCGTTTCCTGACTCGAGATCTGTATAAGTCTTGAATGGAGGGCAGATCAACACCAATGATTTTTTCTGCAATCCTGACTGTCCGTTGAAGTCTGTTCCTGTCCTGTTTTGTGGCTGAGCCAAACCAGACTGTGATAGATGAACAGAGAACAGACTGGATTACTGCAGAGTAAAATTGGATGAGCAGCTCCTGAGGCAGGTTGAACTTCCTGAGCTGGCGCAGGAAGTACAACCTCTGCTGGGCCTTTTTAACAATTGTGTTTATGTTTAGTTCCCACTTTAGGTCCTGGGAAATTGTGGATCCCAGAAACCTAAAGTTTTCCACAGCAGACACAATGCTGTTGAGTAGTGTGAGAGGGGGCAACACTGGGGGGCTCCTCCTGAAGTCCACTGTCATCTCCACAGTTTTAAGCTTGTTCAGCTCCAGGTTGTTTTGACCACACCAGAGGGCCAGCTGTTCAACCTCTCATCTGTATACAGACCTGTCACTGTCCTTGATGAGGCCAATGACTGTCATATCATCTGCGAACTTCAGGATTTTAACAGACTGGTCTCTTGTGGTGCAGTCATTTGTGTAGAGGGAGAAGAGCAGAGGAGAGAGGACACATCCCTGGGGGGTGCCAGTGCTGACTGTTCGTGTGCTGGATGTGATTTTTCCCAGTCTCAATTGCTGCTTCCTATCTGTCAGGAAGTTTTTGATCCACTGGGAGATGGGAGCTGGTACAGTGAGCCAAGTGAGTTTGGTGTGGAGGACTTCTGGAATGATAATATTGAACGCCGAGCTGAAGTCCACAAACAGGATCCTAGCATATGTCCCTGGAGAGTCGAGATGTTGCAGGATGTAGTGCAGTCCCATGTTGATTGCATCATCCACTGACCTGTTTGCTCAGTAAGCAAACTGTAGGGGGTCAAGCAGGGGGTCTGTAATGTCCTTCAGGTAGGTCAACACCAGTCTTTCAAAGGATTTCATGACCACAGACGTCAGGGCGACTGGCCTGTAGTCATTTAACCCTGCTATGGAGGTTTTCTTTGGAACCGGGATAATTGTGGAACGCTTAAGGCAGGAAGGAACTTCACATAGCTCCAGGGATCTGTTGAAGATCTGTGTAAATATGGGAGCCAGCTGATCAGCACAGACTTTAAGACAGGAGGGTGACACACCATATGGACCTGGTGCCTTCCTGATCTTCTGTCTCCTGAAGAGCTGACTCAGTCCCCTTCACAGATCCTGAGTGCAGGTATGGTGTCAGTGGGGAGGGGCAGGGGCTTGGTAGTGGGTGCTGGGAGTGTATTTTGATTGGCGTGGGTGAGAGGTGTGAAAGAGGGATTATCAAACCTGCAGTAGAACAAATTCAGCTCGTTGGCCAGCTGATGGTTCTCTTCAGTATGGGGGGATGGTTTCCTGTAGTTGGTGATGCCTTTCAAACCTCTCCACACTGATGCAGGGTCATTGGCTGTAAACCTATTTTCCAGCTTTTCAGTGTAGCACCTCTTTGCTACTCTGATCTCCTTTGTCAATGTGTTTCTGGCTTGATTATACAGGATTCTGTCCCCACTTCTGTAGGCCTTCTCCTTAGCCTGACGAAGCTGCCTGAGTTTTGTAGTAAACCAGGGTTTGTTGTTGTTGTATGTGCGAAAAGTTTTCATGGGCACACACATCCTCACAAAAACTGACGTAGGATGTCACAGTGTCAGTAAGCTCATCCAGGTCTGTCGCTGCAGACTCAAAAACACTCCAATCAGTACAGTCAAAGCAGGCTTGTAGTTCCAGCTTTGCCTCATTGGTCCATCTCTTCACCGTTTTCACCACAGGCTTTGCAGATCTTAAGTTCTGCCTGTAAGTCGGGAGAAGATGAACCAAACAGTGGTCAGAGAGTCCCAGGGCAGCACGAGGGACAGAGCGATGAGCATCCTTTAATGTTGTGTAGCAGTGGTCCAGTGTGTTTTTGTCCCTGGTAGGACACTTAATATGCTGACTGAATTTTGGCAGTTCTTGCCTCAGGTTTGCTCTGTTAAAATCACCAAGAACAATGAGCAGGGAGTCCGGGTGTTTGTGCTCCATGTTAGTTATCTGGTCAGCCAGGTGTTGTAATGCTTCACTAACACAGGCCTGAGGTGGGATGTAAACACCAACCAGAATAAACGAGGAAAACTCCCGCGGTGAATAGAACGGTTTACAGTCAATGAAAAAAGACTCTTAAGTGAGGGCTGCATGTTTTGATTAGTACTGTGACAAAAGTGTGATAAAGTAGGGAAGTAACTTTACTTTATAAAATTTAAAAAGCAGAGTTACAGCAAGTTAAAGCATATAATAATAATTACTTACCAAGTACTTTATGTTGGATTTTCGCTAAGATTGGCAGAATAAATCTTTATAAAACAACTTACTATACATGTAGTTAAATCTATCTTTTTATTTATACTTTGCATACATAGAAATTACATAAGTTAATTGAATTATTAGTGGGATCCCTGAGGCTGATGCTGGGAAACTAAATATTGAATATCTGGTTCAATTTTTGTGAGGAACAAACGAAGGTCTCCCCTTTCGGAAATATTCAGGCGGTTTCTTTCTTTGGTCATAATATGATTAACAGCACTAAATCCTGATTCCACAAGATATGAGGTAGGGAAAGGTATCAATAAACTGAATACTATTTTCCACATATTTGGATATAAGACCGGCATTTTTTTATTTTGCCATAGGTTTTCATATCCACCACTGTCAAATTTATGTTTACTTTCTTCATCATATCTAATTTCTAACAGTTCTTCTTGGCAAGTTGTATCAGCCTCTTCAATATTTGGTGTAAAAGGATTTTTCATCCAGTCATATACCTTCAATTTCAAAATATCTTCAAATCGTTTTTCCATGTCCAATTTAAGTTCGTTGAGGTGGCTGCTAAATCTATCAATATCCTGTGGAGTTACATCATCTTTTATAGATGATAATTGAGGAAACTGATGAAATTCTCTCTTCAATAGATTATGACGAAGTACTGTAGTTCAAGTTTGTCAATAAATAATAGCACAATACTTTGGCAACCTATAAGAGTTTTATTAGCTCCTTGAAGCTGCAAATTGACATCATTAAATCTCTTGAAAATATCTGCCAAGTAAAAGGCATCATTCTTTACTGTTTTTAACTGTTGACACAGATTGGTCTCATTATTACTTTCAAAAAATTGTATGACACTATCATATAATGCTACAAATCTAGCCAAAGATGTACCCTTTGACAGCCACCGAACTTCTGTGTGCAAAAGTAACTTAATAAAATCTTCATTATTGTCCTGGCAAAGCTGCCGAAACATTCTATCATTCTTTGCATTGGATTTGATCTTGTTTACGGCTCGAATTATTATAGTTAATGATGAATGGAGACTTGTACTTAGATGTTTTCCTACAAGATGTTGTCTGTGTACCACACAATGAATACATAAAACATTTGGCACTTCCTGCTTCAAATAAGCAACAAATCCACGATAGCGACCTACCATTGATGGTGCTCCATCAGTAGCGCATGCAACAATATTATTCAAAGGAATATTATTTTTTGTAAAGTATGTTCTCACAGTATTAAATATAGATAATCCTTTTGTATCTGTGATGAGATTTATTGCGAATAGCATTTCTTCTTGTAATATGTTGTTTTCATCAAAATAGTGTACATATGCCATCAATAAAGCATCATTATCTGCAATGTTAGATTCGTCCAATTGCATGGAAAATGAAGAGTTTTGGAGAATACTTATAAGTTTGTTTTCAACATTAACTGCCATTTCATCAATTCGTCGCTTTACTGTGCTATCACTTAGGGGCAACGTTTTTAAAATTTGAGGTATATCCTGATGCATTACTGTTGAGATAAATTCTTTTATAGAGGGTATTATTACAGTTTCTCTAATATTATAGCTTTTACCACTTTTTGCAATTAATTGTGAAATGCGATAAGTGGCAATTAATCCATCTTCGTTCGTTGTATGTTGTTTCTTAAATGATGCAACGATAGTTGAACGATTTTGAAATTTTTTATATATTTCCTGAAAATATTCAATGGGCTTATCCTTGTCATTTGGATGCTTTGTAGAAAGATGTTCTCGCAATCGACTTGGCTTCATTGCCTCATTGGATAATGTTTTATGGCACAATAAACATATTGGATATTGTTTATTTGCAACAGATTCTATGAAACCCATCTTCAGATACTCTGGCGAATAGCCGCGTGCGTATTTCTTTTTTTGAGACATGGGCTCACGATATTTCACAATATTTTGTTTGAAGCTGTAAGCACATGCTTGCTCTCAGAAATCTAACTACGTACTGACTTTAGTTTCGATTACATAACGATTTAGCTTCACTTACATAACGTGAACAAAACTTATGCGCTTGAAGTCTGTTGCATGGTCGCGACTTTTGGAAGGCTGCGCGCTTTTCCGATCCGGTATGCAAGACGTTCTTCTCGTCTCCTGGCGTTGGTCAGGCAGGATCAGACATTCCGGTCGCTGGACAGCACAGCGTACGTTAGACGTGGATGGTCAGTCAAGGCGCTGGCTATCACGATCCTGCGAGGTTTTCGTCAGACTGTAATGTTGAAAGATATGTGGATCCAACAACAGCCGTTGGGAGTCAGGATCGGGATGTAGTAATCGTAGCTCCTTGTATGTTGAAATGATGAATGTGTTGACAGAGTAACAAATGCTGGGTACCTCTGAGTTGAGGATTGCCAGATTTTACAAGTGTCATGGTTGAGCGAGAGTTTGTCGAGACGAGACTAAGTTAGTGAGTATCCGTGGTTGTGCGTTTTATAAAATTTTATGTAGCAGGTGTTGGCCAATGACATCACTTCTTTGCGATCGGGGCGAAGTAGCGAGACATCGGCTAGTTTTGGCAGTCCAAGGGGGGGGTTCCTAGAATGTCACCCTATTACCCTAAAATTCGGGAATCGAGACGAAAATATGAGTTAATTGGTGTCTCCATTGTCCGCCAGTTTCTGTCATAGAAAGAAGCGTCGAACCATGGAGTTCTTTTTCTACGGGGTAATAAAACGACGAACTGATAGTTTTTGGGCGACAAAAGTATGTAATCGCAGCGCCGTTTGGTTGCTCCGCTACCGCCCACCATGAAATCTGGAACGCCCACTAGTGGGCGGTAGGTTTCTGGTTGACTACCACTGGTCTAGATTTAAATTAATTAATATCATGACATGGCATTAAGGTGACCATAACAAATTTTATTACAAAATATATGCAGCATTAATAGAATGAACATGTCATGTCATTTTTTTTAATCTGTTTAATCCTGACCAGTTTCAGAGTGGGGTCTGGAGCCTATCCCAGTTAGCAAAAGGCGTAAGGCAGAAACAAACCCTGGATAGGATGCCAGTCCATCACGGAGCAATCACACACTCACACACCCAACATGCACTATAGCCAATTTAGCATTGCCAATTCACCTAACCTGCATATCTTTGGACTGTGAGATTAAACTGAACCACACAGAGGAAACCCCCTTAGACAAACTCCACACAGTGAGGCCTTGGATTACTGATTGATATACCTCAGACACCTTGAGTGAATGAACATACAAGCATATTAAAGATAATATGAACTTTTACATTTTCATGAAGATGTGGTAGTTTAATACATGTAAAACAGACAATCATTTCACAAAAGTACTGAAACGTATCACCTTAACACACTAACATTTGCATTTTCTGTTAAATTCTATTACCTTTCTATTTTATCCCTATTACTAACCGAGAATGGTAAACCGGATGGCATGGACGCAGGTACACGGCGATGGGACCATGAGACGTACTGCTCAGGCGCGTAAAGCGCGCATCTCATAAACCGCACGCGAAGTTGTATCCACCGCGCACGAAGGAGTCACGGCCCAAAAACGAAAGAGCTCAACTGATGTGAATGAGAAATGAAGCAACAACGCGCCCATGGCTAACGACTACCAACAGCCACACAAAAAAGAGGACTCTGCGCTGCAGCCCAGATTCAAACGGAAGAGGCTATGGAGGCCCCACGGGTCCATAAAGTTCGGGAGGCGCAGGCGTCTGCGCCATATTGTGAGTGGCACTACTGTGGAGTGAAGGCACAGGCGTCACCGCCATATTGTGAGTGGCACTACTGCGGAGTGAAGTTAGGAATAATGTGCTGCTTGGGTCGACTAATGTATTTCAGGATACCCAATGCCGGGGGTAGGCGAGCGAAGCGAGCACGGAGCCCCCTTGTCAATAAAGATCGTATTAGCTTTACATTTCATTAAGTTTCAAATTTGTATTTAGAAAAAGTAACATTGACATTTTTACGCTTACTCCTATTTTGGCTCTTTGGGTGCAAGGCAGGAACAATCCCTGGACAGGACAACAGCCCATCACAGGGTGAACAGACACACACACACACACACTCACACACACCTGTCAGGGGCCAATTTAACATTATCAGTCCACCTAACTTGCGGGCCTTTGGACTGTGGAAGTAAATAGAAGCACAATATAATTTTAACAAAACAAAATTAAGTACAAAAATTTTATTGCACTGGATGTTAATATTAGTTCAATTAAAATACTTTCAAATCTATAAAATTTGCAAAATTAATATTTGTATTTGTTTTTTATACTCTGGCACTTACTTCTCAGAATGAAAACTAGTTTCAGTGAAAGTTTCCATTTTCAGATTAGGCATTAAGTATTTTGCATAGTGTTAGACTATTTAACATTCTTATTTATGGATATTGATTATACTGTCCACTGCGTTTTAATCAGAAGAATAAAAAACACAGACAGAACCTGTAACAAAAGGCTCTGACAGTGATGCTTTACACTATTGTCTCCTCCATTATGTTAACAACGGGCTTTATGTTTCAAAAGTATTAAAGGGTAGTTAATGGCAAAATGTAAAACTGAACTAAGAAAGTTTTCAGTAAATGCCAGTCTACATAACACTGCTAGCAGCAGAGTTACCGGGATAGTATCTTGTGCCCCTTTGAAAACTCTCCTACAATGTTCCTTGTCTGGCACTGGTTGCAGCTAAATCATTATGTTTCACATTTGCAACTTTTTGAAGTTTTTTTCCCCTAATCTTTGTTTGTCAAGATCTGTGCTTTTTAAATATTTAGTTAGGCTGCTTGTTTTTGCCACTATACTGCTTCTTCTTCTCACAAATATTGCATCGGGCTGAATTCTTTTCCATCTGTGAAAAGTAGCACCATACAACACTAGGCTTTCAGTCAGCAATTGTTGTACACAGTCTGCGCTTGTGCGAGGGGCATGGGTTTATGACATGGTCACAGCAGATCTGCTTATTTCAGTACATATGAGTAGAAAGTGTGTTAGTACATTCTCTGTCTTAGCAGGAACCTTGCTACCATGCCTTACAGAAAAAAAATAGTAATCGATATTTTTTAATAGTACTCGATACCACATGAATAAAGTTTCAGCATCAAAGTATTGATTACTGTTGTGTTATTCTGCCCATCCCTACCAGATATGATAGGGTTCTCTAAATAGGTCCCAGTTTGTATAATCAAAGCAGTCCTGTAGTATTTCCTGTGCCTCCTTCAGAAAATCGATGGATTTAAATCTGCCCTTCTCTGGAAATTTTAATTTCCTTCTATAAACTGTTTGCTGTTTCTCCTTGTTGAATTAAGCACAAGGCAGGAGCCAGCTCAGTACAGGACATCAGTCTGTCTTGGAGAACACATAGACAAGTACACACAGGGATTATGTTAGTGTAGCATTGTCACTTGTATCTAGAGAAAAACCGGAGTCTTCAAAGCAAATGGAATATTTGCATATCCCAGGCAGATGATATACATGTCCAGGGTCAATACAAGATCCAGGAGCTTGTCACTGTGTCTATAATTTTGAAAACTGATGGCAGGAACTGAAAGGATCTTGGCTAAATTAAAATGTAGTACTGTGTTTTAGTACTGCAAATATTACTTTTATCTTTGAGCTTTACTTAGTCACAGATTTTTTATCAATACTATATGTTTTTATATTATTTTAATTTGAATAGTTAATCTTAATGCAAGTTTTCAACTACACAGAATTTCAGAGAGTCTTAGCTTGTTGGTATTAGTTATAAATATGTGTCACATACACTTCATCTAAAGTTCAGTTTTTAACGGGATGTTGAGGACCTTTGTGCTGATACGTTAACCCTTAGAATCTGCAGAGGAATTACTTACCTTTTCACTTGATTGTATCAATATACTGTATGGTAGATAGTGATAATGATAGGTGTACAATGTACATATGTGATTGTATAGGCATATGTGTCTAGCAAGGAATGGCTGCCCCACAAATGGGCCAGGTTTTGTGGACAGGTAGTTGTTTTATTTTTTTTAAAAGTATCACTTCAAAGCCACAATGATAACAAATAAAGCACAGCAATAAAAACCAATCACAATGTATATAATAATTTTATAAATTGCTTGTCTTAAAGAATCATTAATACAGTAGGGTAAAACACCTTTGGAAATTATTAGATTAACACAGATGTTGGCTGAAGTGTAGTTGGTGTTACGGCCATTATCTTCTTTAACTGCTGTTGGAAAGTGCATAAACTTGAGGTATGAAAGGTTATTGAGGAACATATTTCAAAGGTGTTTTTTTTTTTATTTGGATGTTTAAACTTTTAATCAAGTGTCATTTTTTTTTAAATTATTCATATCACAGAGCTTCACTTGGCATGAGCAAATATGGATTGGAGTAAAAACCTATGAGAGTAAAGCGAAGAGTGTAGTTTTCTAATATTCATCCATCTGTATATCCATTTTTCTAACCTGCTTATACAGTTCTGGGTTAATAGATGATATTCCCATTCTAGTACTTTTAGGTTAAAAGTGGGAAACCACACTGGACAGTGGGCTAGCCCATTATAGAGCACTCTTACACCCTCACTCACTAACTCATACTTGGCTGTCTTACACTTTCGAATGGGTCAGCAAAACCAGAGTGAACAAAGAAAACCCATTTAGGCATGGGGAGAATGTATAAATTCCATGAAAAAAATGGTTGGTGGTTGGACCCAGGCTTTGAATCTAGGATTTTGCAGTTGTGAGACAGTACCATTTACCTCTGCCTCTCTTTATAGTATAAATTGGACCTAAATACAACTAAGGAACATGCTGCTAATTAAAAGTTAAATGAATCAGCTGTTGTGCAATTTAGTTAACAGTTTGCGGCAGCACAGACTCACGGGGGTTTGAGGGTTCATATAAGAGGGCAATTAATAGTAATTTAAGCAAAATGGTACAGTATTTTATTTATGATGTTTTTTGATAGAAGAATATACTTTACAATTACAGTGCAAAATTGCAGACTGTGATCAGTACCAACACCTTTAGTTTATAACAAATACAGAAATTACATTGAAAGTACCATTTTTATTAATTCAGAGAGGCATATAGGACAGAGAGACCAGCTCTTAACCAAAATTTTGTCCCTAATTTTTTATAGCATAAAATGCATTCTTTTGTGATGTCAAGCTCAATGGGGCAACTCCACATTAATCTTGGAATTCTCATTTAAACTGGCTAAATAATGCATAGCTCAGATTCCTCAGGGAGGCTGTTTCCTCAAACAATACAGTAAATGCTAATGCAGAACATGAAAGGTGAAATGCAGTAACTAGAGATGGGTGTAGGTGGATTCTGTCCTTATGGAACATGAGCTTGCTGGTTCTAATGTCTCTGGAGGTCAGAGATGTGTTACTGTACAGTAGCAGATAATAATGGGTGAGCCTGTGTTAGTTGAAGTGCATCCTGTTAACCAAATATCTGGTGATCTTGTGAAATATGATAGGATGATGTAAACCAACGGAAGCAACTGTGTGAAATTTTAATGTTTGGGAACATAAATTCTGGACCAGCACTATGGTAAATAAATTGCTTCTGTTTTAATGCTAGCACCCACATAGATACACATTCTTTACCTGACATGTGCTTTTCTTTTGCCTGTTCTGTTCTTCAAGATTACAGAAGGAGTAGTTTGTTTTACTGCACCAAAAAGAATTATAAACAAAACTTTACACTGTTCTGAAACAATTTCTATTCTGTTCTGCTAATGTAAGCCCAGGGAGCAGGATAGAAAACGGCTTGTGAGAGAATGTGACACTTCCATTGCACTGACTAAAGCATTATTGCAGATGTGTTTAAAAATTAAGGCTTGTTGCCTGTTGGAATCCCCATTCATGGCCTCGGCAATTGTTCATATTTTCCTTCTGAATATGTCAAGATCTCTCCACGGATATCTTTTAGTTTCTGAAAGTGCTGTTAATAATAAGTTCTAGGAAATAGTCGTTTTCAGCAGTCTGTTCCATCCTATTTTTGGTTCCAGCTTCATGGTCAGAGGCATTGAGCAGCTTCCTAGGGAGAATGTACTGTTATGTCATAAGCCCTTTCAGGCTTAGTTTGCTTCAAAGAGAGGATTCATTCTTTTGCAGTTAGTTGAAATTTAAAAGTCTGGCAGGCATCCCAGAGAACTTCAGGGTTATCTGTAAGCTCTGCTCAGCATTCTCTAGACTATGACTCTCCTCGCATTCCTTCTCACACCCTCACCTCTGTTCCCAACCCTGTGATAAGCCTGCCAGGCCTCTGCCATTGCCAAAATTTCTTTTTTGTTTTTTTTGTGTTATTATTGTAATTAGTGCCGGTGCAGAAAGTAATGTTACAGGATGAACCTAAACCCAACAGGAAAAAGCAGATAACCCCCTTTTTTTTTTTTACCTGTGTGACATAAGCCATTCTGCACTAACCAGTCTGTTTGCATTTAATAGGAAACAATGTACATGTTGCAAACCAACATTTTAACATGTATTACAATGTTAGTTATCAAAAAAATATTTTTTTTAATACTTTTTCAGTCATTTGTACAAACACTAATAGGGAAAAAAAGATTGTTTAAATATTATTTGTCAAAATAAATATATTTGTTGCTTTTTATTACAGAAAAAAGTTACTGTGGGACAGTAGCCAGTTAGCAAATAATGTGGTCAAAAAACATCGACTGCAAGACAGCAATGTCCAAGCAAAATCTTAACGACTTACTGTGGCCAAAATGAATCCGCCAATATGTTCAGTTGAAAGTGATGAACTAGTGATCTGTACCTTTTTTGTTTCTATAATTAAATTTTTTAGTAACTCATCCAAACTGTAAAGTAAATCCTTTACATCTTTTTTGGAAGAAAAATTAAACAGTCTAAAGAAAAACAATGAATGATGATGAGATAAGCAAAGAGTAATCATAAATTAATGCATTCTTTTTAAATTTGCTTATTTCAGGTTAGATTTGCAAGACAAGTTAACCCATATGTTTTGCTTATAAATACTACAGATATTCAGATTTTAGCCTTGTTTTATGAAAAGTGCCTTATGATTAAGTTGACCAGAAGTCCTATATTTCCTTGGACAGCCCCATATATCTATCACAATTTAAAAGTCCACATTCACATTTGTTCTTAAAAAAAAAAAAAAAAAAAAAAAAAAAAAATCTAATTTATTCCATATCCTCTTTAATAAAATCCCTGTGTGCTTCCATGTGTCCGTGTGTGTGTGTCTTCTGGTGAAGTGCGCATGCGCGGGGTACTCTTTAATAAAAGACATCATTGCTGGGGAGAGTGCTGATTGGGTACTCGCGGCCGCGCACATAAAATCCTTTGCTGGGGATACACCACACATACAATAATCAGCTGCACGCCAGCACAGATTAAAATACTTGCTGGAGAAACGCCACAGCCACGATTATCAGCTGCATGCCACACATTACATCAGTTCCTGGGGAGACTCTGCTGATTGCCCACTGTTGTGGCAGAAAATTAAACGCATATTACGGACAAGGCGGAAGTACAGGGAAGGGCGGAATGTGTGGCAGAGTCACCAGCCTCTAGCAGATGCTTCAAAGGCTGCCTGACGCGTCACACAAGACAGAGAGAGCGGGACCTATAAAATATCGCGCGGCCGATCCAATTGGATATCGGTAAATGAGGTAACACCTAAAACATAAGGCACGAAAAATCCAATTGGGTACTGAGACGCGGAGACCAGCTTCCCCAAAGAGGTGGGATTAGTGTTTGTTGTTGTGCAAGTGTTCACTCTGAGGATGTCAGATTTGTGATTAAGAAGCTTGGCCCAGTAAAGTGTAAAGTGTCAGTCGTTGAAGGGGTTTTTCTAAATATATGAATTTTCATGATATTACAATAGGATGACTTTTAAAAGTAGATTTATTTTCACGCACATAAAGTCCGTTGCTGGGGAGACGCCACACATACAATAATCAGCTGCACGCCAGCACAGATTAAAATACTTGCTGGAGAGACACCACAGCAAGCTAAAATAAAGAGAGACAGGATAGGAGATCTTCAAACAGACACAACACATCAATCAACAGCCACAGAGGAGAGGATAAATGTAATATTAATTATACTTACTGTATTGTCATATACGTTTCTATTTTATTTTTATTATTATTTTACTTTAGACTTCTTGCAAAAATATTTTTGACAAAAAAAATTAAGACAAGAAACAGAATGAGGTCAAGGTCCCTTGCCTTTTGATATAGACTGTTCCTACTAATGTTTATGCACTACTGTTCTAGCGCCCATTATTGTAACGGGCTTAATGTCTAGTTTTAAATATTAGGGTAGTGTTAGGACAGGAATGAAAGTTATTGTTACTTGATGAAGTAAATGAACAAATTAATGAGTCAGTGATTTGAATCATTACTGTGAACCAAACAAAATGACTCAAATCCCTTTGAACACTGCAGTGCCCATTAATAGGCAACATTAATAAAGTACACAAAAGTATTAAAACCAAAGTTGCATTACATCATTATAGCACTGATGAATGGATGCATGGATATATTCCCTTGTTAATGTCAATTTATCTTGATTTTTCCATTGTGGAGTTGGAATAGTTTCACTGTTTAATGATTGCGGGCAGCCAGAGCCTTTCCCAGTATAAATGTGCACAATGTACAATGATCTGTGAATCACAAAGGGGCTTGTTTATTTATTTTTTTCTTTAAACTACAAAGACAGCATTGGCAAAACATTCATATACTATGATAAAAATAAAACCAGTTTGCCACTGAAGCCACATTATGCTTTCAGATTATTAATAATAATAATAATAATGTTTTACAATATAGTGTTTTCTCACTACTCTCATTGCATTTACTTTATAGAGATTTCAGAATTTAATTTATGAAGCAACTATGCTAATCAATATATTTAAAATATAATTAACTTAAATTAAACTAAACTTTCTATTTAGGATAAAGCTTGCATGCCTTTTTACAAACCATTATTTTACCAACCTTTTCTGTATGATGCAGCCACTCATATTTTACATGTGGTACACTGTATAATTTTTTGTAGCTTTCAAAATAGTCCTAAAGATCAGACTAAATCATTCACCCAAATTGTTTGGGAATGCTGTGGTTTCTTTGTAAATTAGAATTAATTAGAATGGTAGCAATGGGCAAAAATATATGAAAATATATAGTGATCTTAAAGTCATGACATTCTAAAGTTTTGTGCATTGTTTCACTGCTACTATTTAGACAGCTTACATTAACAATGTACAGCATGTACACCATGTAAGAGTGCTTCAAGTGAAAAAAAATCTCAGGTAAAAAATGACCAGTCCGGCAGCTTCAGCCGAGACATAATTGTTTTTAAATTTGTAGGTTATAGCTTGGGAGAGTGTGCTGTTTTAGATATAGAATTTTTTTTTTTTTTTGATTAGTGAAGAAGTCTTTTTATTGTTAATGCTGGCTTGACTAATACCTTGTCTATAGAGGAGAGAGGTTGGGAGCATGTGCTGATTATAGCGTGTTGCTACACACACCACACGGCAAACCACCTGGATTGAGATCCAAGTACAGCCATGCAATGGGTAACACCTCAGCACCACTCTGAACGGTGTGAGGTGTTTTTTTTTTAGAGTGGCTGGAGAGCCAGTCCTGACACCAGCCCTGCAAGTTGGAGGACCTTGTCTATAATGTAGGCGGAGTGGTGGCTCTGAGGCTAGGGATCTGCACTGGCAATCGGAAGGTTGACGGTTCGAATCCCGTAAATGCCAATATGGACTCTGCTCTGTTGGGCCCTTAAGCAAGGCCCTTAACCTGCAATTGCTAAGCGCTTTGAGTAGTGAGAAAAGCGCTATATAAATGCAAAAATTATTAAATTATTAAATTATTATAATGTACTAATAATGTAAATTGTATGTTCTGAATAGCAGTGTAGGTCTGCGGAGTTGTTTGAGTTGTGTTAAAAATGGGTGAAAGATAGGGGTGTGTGTTCTAATACAGTATAGCACAGTTAGAAAATATTTTTAAAAATTTACAGGGATGTGAATCATTATTAGCCATCCAAATAAGCATCATAACCCATGCCCTTGTAGTGGACAATATATGTTTGATCTGTTATACCAGATGAAATTCTCTTTCTGTGTCCATATTTCTCATTTATCTCCGAGTATTATCCATTATTGATTTACATATTTGGCTGACGCCTTATCCAAGGCTACTTTCAAAATTTATGATACCTTTGGTTACATTTCTTTTTGGTTTTCCAGTTGGAATACAAGTAGGTCAAGTGACTTGCTCAGGGCCACACGGTGTCAGTAGCAGTATTTATACCCACAACCTCAGGGTTTGAAGTCCAAAGCCTTAACCACTACACCTCTCTGCCTGAAAACAGTGCTAACTGACTCAGAAATCTGAGTAATGCAAGTGTGGCCCTACTGTTAGAAGTAGGAATAAAAGCATTTTATCAGTTTTCCTAATTTAGGAAACTACTCCTATGTTTGAGTTCATGAGTTGTCCTAACTCGCTAGGAGCTGCCAGAAGATGGCATTCAGACATCAATAGGTGTATGCACATCCCAGGAAAGGCTGAATGTAATGAAAATGCTGGACAACAATGAATTCATAAAAAAGATCTTGATTTGACAGAGATGAAATAATGTTAGTAACAAATCTTTTACATACAATGATTGCTCTGTCTATGCAGAGAAGCAATGAGCTATCAGGCAAAATGAGATTGTTGGTAACATTATGCTTTTTTGACCACAGGAAAAGGACAAGAATTATGTCAAAAGTATTTTAGTAACTTTCTATTTAGGGTAAAGCTTGTTTTTTTTCTACACTGTATATTCTGTCTATATTTTGTGATTTAAATACAGTAACATGCCTATTGAAACTGCTCATTTATTTAATGCCTTTGATTTTTCCATTTACAGCAAGCACCGATCTGGTACATGGCTTTATGTTATTTTTATATTAATAAGGCTGATGTGCACTTGAGCCATTTTGATTCAAGGACAAGAAGGAATACTAAAGTACAGTCCTAAAGAATGTGAACTCCTACTGCAATTCGGAATATGCTGCATTGTTAATATAAAATACTTGTTTAATTTAAACTAGTTCTTATTTCCTAAAAGGAAGGGCTAATACTGTAAGAGAGGTGCATTCTCCTGACATCTCTCCATGCCAAGAATAATGCCAAAGGAGCCACAAATATCATAAATGTTGAATTTATTTAAAACAAAAAACCTGCACTTGGAGAACTTGATACAGGCAACAACTAAAAGTGCAAAGGAAAGACGCAGAAACAAAAACTCTTCAGCACTCCTGAGTCTTTCCTGTTGTTTATCATCCTTCTGATGGGGTGGCTCTCCCACTTGACCACATATAACATACTTTCCCTCCTACCTCCTGTCTCTTGACCATGACTTCTTAATATGACCAGTGACACTGTGCCCCAGTCGCTTTTCCCAACTCTAACCTTAAATATTTGGGTCTCCATGGAGAATACCCAACAGCCCAACTCATCCACAAGCCATGTGTTGCTCGCTATTGACTTGCTATAGGAATGCTGTCCTCCCTGCATTCTAGTCTGGCCTTCGCTGTAAATTGACAGCTTGGTCTTATCTTTTCCAGCTGGGAACCTGTACTGCCATTTGTTCTTTTAAAGGTTTTGGCCTTTTGAGTTCGGACCCTTGGAATCTAGTGGATCACTAACATTTTTACGCGACACTGTATAATTTACTCCTAGAGAGGCTATACTCTCTCTTGCTTTCAGGAGCACCAGTAACAGCACATGATTGGAATTGTAGTCTCCTACCTTACCATACTGTCATTTTAAAGGATCTTTCCTTTTAACAGTGTATTTACCCTTCTTACAGGCCAGTCAATCTATGTAACGGACAATGAAATGGATAAATAATAATAAGCTCACATACAGAAGCAAATTAAATAATTGGCATTTCCTTTAGTGACTATGGGATGCATATAGTTACCGTTGTAGCTGCTAGTCATGCACATCTGCTGTATGACATTTTTGTCCATTTTTCCTTACAACACTACTGCATCTTCTCCAGATTTGTTGGCTGTCCATTTCAGTTCTTTCCAGATACTTTTCCGTTTGCATTTAGGCCTGAATGCCTTCCATTCCAAGATATGAAATACACTATGTGAAAGAGCAGTGAGGTTTAAGCAAATTTTACTTTTTGCTAGGATAATAGAATGAATGTTTTTAATTATGGAGATATTTTTCAGATCTTTACCAATGCCTTCTTCGTCTTATTTTGGGCTGCTCCCATTAGGGGTTACCACAGTGGATCATCTTTTTCCATATCTTCCTGTCCTATGCATCTTGCTCTGTTACACCCATCACCTGCATGTCCTCTCTCACCATATCCATAAACTTTCTCTTAGGCCTTCCTCTTTACTTCTTGCCTGGCAGCTCTGCCCTTAGCACCCTTTTCCCAATATACTCAGCATCTCTCCTCTGCACATGTCCAAAACAACACAATCTGACCTCTCTGACTTTGTCTCCAAACTGTCTAACCTGAACTGACCCTGCAATGTAGAACTATCTAGCCAAATATGCCCTTTTACACAGTCTTAAGGCAAACATTGGCATTTTAGTTATTATCAAGTTAAAAAAAATGAACTAGATACCTGCAATAAAATAAGAATTTGATTCTGAATAATTTCTTTAAATATTAAAGTTGAAAACAACCTGTATTTTGTAAAATGGAGTTGCACTACAGCACAATGATTCAGTTTCCATTCTGCATGTCTTAGCAGATGTTTAAATAATAATCTGCTTTTTGCTTTCACCTCTTTCTAAGTAGCAAAACACATAAAGTACTGAACTCCACGATGCAGAGTGGCTGTATCTTTGTGAAACTTTTATGCATATTGAAAGAAATGCCATCAGACCAAACTCTTCAGCCACTTTGCTCTTAAAGAGCAGGACACGTAGTACACAGTATGCACGTTGATCCTCTTGTTAGCAACGTAGTCTTCTCTGTATTCACAGTTGCAAAAAGATTTTTATTTTGGTGTGAACATGTAATTTTTGGTTTTCCAGTTTCATGAGGATTTGAGTGTAAACCTGATTATCAGTACAGTTATGTTGAAAGGAGAGTAATGCCTTTGAAGCTGGAAGATTGACATTTCCTGCTTGTTCAAGTGCTTGCTTGCATTGTTCCACATCTATTTCAGCACAGATCAATAGACTGTCCTCTGCTGCATAGCGAATATTACTGCAGTGTTCAACAGAGATAATATGAAACTTTAACTTATATACTTACATTTGCTGCTATAGCCGTTTTTTCTTGTCACGAACATTAGTTTTCAAGTAGAAAATAATGGTAAAATAAATAAGTTGAAATTAGAATGAAAATATTGTGTATAGTATGCTACAACAACCAAGTCAGAAGTTTTCTTTCTTTTTAAGTTTCTTGCTTTACAGTCGTTCTGGTGTGTGTTCAGGACATAATGTGTAGGTATGCTTATTTAATTATTTATTTACTTATTTATTTAGAGTTTCTATAAAAAGCCAAATTTCCCCCGGGGACAAATCAGATTTTACCTATCTAGAATAATATCTTTGATATTGTACCACAAACCACAATATATACACTCATTCCATATGCTGTACATATGTGCTTATATATGTATATGTATGTGTGTATATATTTGTATGTATGTATGTATTGTGGCGGACGGCTGGGGCCCTTGCCTGGCCTCGACGCCTCCACACTGGGAGCACCAGGGGGAGCAAGTGTGGCCAGAGCATTAGCTCCCCCAGAACGTTTGATGGCAGCCCCCCTGGTTTGCAGTGGTGCCTCGGACTCCTGCAGGGCTTCATAGGAGTTGGAGTTTGGTACAGCCCTGTTGGGATCCATGGGTGCCACCAGGGGCTGCTACAATTACTGCTGAGACCTGGATAGCAGGTCTTCTGCCACATCCAGAAGTGCTGCCAGAAACACATCATCAGACACATGGAGCACTTGGGTGCTCTATATAAGGGACATGCAGACACTACTCCGAGAGCCAGAGTCGGGAGGAGAAGGATAAAGCTTGCTGAGGAGTAGTGGAGGAGAAAGAGAGAAAGGAACTGTGAGATAAATGAAGAAAGGGAGAAAAGAAACGGAAAGTAAAGAAAGTGTGTTTGTGCTTGTTGGGACACTGTAAATTTACAAATAATTCATGTGTGCTTTGGGACTTCTGTGTGTCCTGGTACAGTATCTGTCTGTAATCCAGGCTAGAATCTTTATAATATATATATGTATGTATAGCATAAAGCATTCAAATAAAGACAGAGAAAAATAAAATTCTTGTTCTGCCCAGCTTCGCTTTGGAGACACCACTGGTGGACTACATAAGTGTTTCTCAGCATTTTTGGTGTTGCTACCCAGGTTTTCTCATATAAATGTCTTTATGACGCACCTTTTGAGTGGTCTCCCATGACAAATTGAGCAAGATAGTCTTTTTTGGGTTGGATGGTGTTTGTGTCCCCCTTTGTGTGGCAAGCGTGACTGTCAGAACGAGGTCACGGGTTTGGGCCACCTTTGTTGAATCAAGCAATGGGGAGGATTGGTTGGTTCCCATATAGTGAATTTAGCATGACCTTCAGAGCTGCAGGGGTTATTGAGCATGAGCGTTGGAGCAGCATGTACCACTTTGTGACCCACAACCAATATAAACAATAGCACAACTTGTAACCCACCACCAGCAAACTCCAGAGGTTTACTACCTGGAGATTAAAATAGTTCATTTTACGTGGAGTCAGCTGGGAGGGAAACTGAGCTAAAGAATTGTTACATTATATTTGGAATATTTTAGCTTCCCATTAATACAAACAAAAGCACCATATAAAGACACCAGCTCAACGGTGTCTCACTGGGAAGGTGAAGTTACACTACATCTTACTTTTATTTGACTACCTAAATTACACTCATCATATTTTTGTATTTTGATCCTGTCATTGAGAATTAAATTTGTATATTCTAGTTTGGTCGGTAATCCCTCCTAAAGGAAAAGCTGTGAATAATGTCTGTGACACATCTTGTGCGTTTTGTTACATACATTTTTCATTCTGTTAGAAATATCTGGGATGTCATCATGAAAAATATGAAGACTGGGCTGGCAGGTTTTATACAAATTTCATTATAAACTCAATTTGTATGTCATGAATGCTTTTCTTTTTTGTCTTTGACTTGTGAATTTGCTTATATATAATGAAAGAACTGGCCAAACCAATTTATGATCTATCCATTGTCATTGGTATATCCTTGGATATAAAATATCTACATTTTGTTTTGTTAGCAGTGTTAATTACATCCGTCTGATCTGAGAGTCAGAATGTCAAATATGCTTTTTCTTCATTTTGCAGTTTCTTAAATGCATCCAGGTTTTATTTTCAAAATGTGTAGAGTTGTATTGTCAGGAAGGTTAAGCTGAACTTTTGAGAGAGGTTTCCACATCAACAGACTGCTTTCAGTACTGCAAAGCTCATTGTGTTACTTAGTACTATACTGTTAAGGAGATGTTTTTGTGCAAAGATGAACTTGTTCTATACTTACCTTCCTTAAATCCTGCCCCATTTTCATTTTTCTGTGTCATTTTCTGAGTAATTTTTTGGTTCATGTCATTGATTATACTGTAAGTAAATAGTCTAGATTAAATTGTGGCATTTGTGTGCAACTGGAATAAAAATGTTTGCTCAAACACACTTAAGATACTCAGCATAATCATATTGTATATAAATGCATATAGCATGCAGTAAATCCTTAATGGCTGATTTGTTACAGGTCTAAATGTATGGTGACCTTCTGGTAAAACTCTTAATTATGTCTGTCTCTGGTCCTTCTTTTGGCCTCTGTGGATCTCGTTAGAGGTCTTTGCTTGAGCGTACAAAAATGTAAAGTTTCTTCTAAGCAGCAGTTTTATTGGCTGCTTTAATGAATGGATGGGTTAGTTGCAGTATTGTGACACAGGCTATAATTTAACCCAACAGTAATAAGAGCATTGGAAGACAAAATGTAAGGTCTAGGAATCTTCTGGCAGACTAAGCAACGTAAATGAATGTTGGTATCCTGCTCTACTGTCAGAATGATGTTTTCTGCTGATATTATTTTACTGGTCCTACTAGATAAGAACTTTTAGCAAAGCATCTTTCCCATTCTCTGAAATGTTTAAATGATCTGTGCTGTTTTAAATTTAGGGATATAAAGAGGAAATTAAAGTGGCCCTAGAAAAGTAGGGGTTTCAAAGACAGAAGGTAAAGTGGGTTGTTTTATCCCTAGACAGAAACTGTGAAGCAGCTCTATATTTTATTGGAAATTCATGATGTCAGTGTCAGTTTATTTATAGAGCACATTTAAAACATCAGTAATGCTGTAGCCAAAGTGATTTACAGTAAAATGTACAATAAATAAATAAAATCAATAGAATAAAATACAGTAAAACAGAATACAAACCAGCAGTAAATTAAAAACAAATGACTATGAGGAAGAAACCGTCTCTATCACTGAAGTTTAAAGAAAGCTAGAGAATAGAATCCCATTTTTAACAGTTCAATTGAGGGTGACTTTCTAATGTAATTAGGTAAAGAATTCCACAGACAAGGTGCAGCAGCTGCAAAAGCCCTGTCCCCATTAGTTTTGCACTTAGAATGAGGGACAACAAGAGACAACTGACCGGTAGATCTAAGGTCTCTAGATGGCTGGTGTATAACATGATAACATAATGAGTACACATCTTTGGCCATACTAGTCTGAATGTATGCTGATTGTTCAGTAGTTGTTCAAATGGAATCATTTTAATATTCACAGCCACTGAGAGCCATAGCCTGTCCTGTTGTAAATATACGCAATGAACTAGGAACTCTTATTTTCTTTAACATTTATTTTTCACCTTGCCATTATATAAAAACAAAATAGTGGGTTGTGAACTCAAAACCAAGGTACATATTGTACTGTGAGGTTTGTGTGGCTCCAGTGCTTTATTGTGAGTTTATTTGTGAGTTTAACATTTGTTTCTAAAACTAATGAGGGGGACTACTTCAGGAATGCAAACCAAAGGTGTGTAGCAGCAACTGAAATGTTTTGGAGTCTCCCATTCACAAGCCAGGTAGCATCCACCTTCATCCACAATGAAAGCCTTACTTGTCTCTGTTTAACTTATGAATTTGACGGTTTGATAATGCAGAAAATGAGATTTATTGCACATATTTTTAACACTGTGACAAACTCCTGTTTTCTAAATTGATACAGTTGTCTCGGGTACTGTTTCAGGTTAGCTGTAGTTTCAGTTAGGGTTAGTAAATTCAAAGTTTGTAAATGCCACTTGAAATTACTTTCAAACCCATTTTCCATCTCCTGTTCCCTGACAATGCAAAGACACACATTTCTGTACTCTTATCAGACTTGCCAACGTATCTTCAGTCCATTAAAAAATTATCTGTTCTTTTAATGGACCTTTTCAGTACAAATGAGGGTTTCTGGAGTCTATAAAGTCAGGAACCAGCCTTGGATTGGGAACACACAAACACCCACACTCATTCACACAACTCCTCTTTAACATACTGTTCGTTTAAATGATCTTCCCAAGAGACTCGGAAGAATGCAAAGCACCAACAAAGCTGTCATATTTGCATTATCTATTTGCAGCTGTCAGTTAGTTGAGCTGACATTGTTTTGTGCATAGATTGAGATTTTTAGAACCACTTGATGTATAGAGTACATGTTAAAAAGTTGAGAACAATTTGCAAAGACCGTTCTACTAACTTGCCCCATTTGACTACAGGAAGCAAACAGAGCCGCGGGTTTTGAACCTACAGTGCATCCGGAAAGTGTTCACAGCGCATCACTTTTTCCACATTTTGTTATGTTACAGCCTTATTCCAAAATGGATTCAATTCATTTTTTCCTCAGAATTCTACACACATCACCCCATAATGACAACATGAAAAAAGTTTACTTGAGGTTTTTGCAAATTAATTAAAAATAAAAAAACTGAGAAATCACATGTACATAAGTATTCATAGCCTTTGCTCAATACTTTGTCAATGCACCTTTGGCAGCAATTACAGCCTCAAGTCTTTTTGAATATGATGCCACAAGCTTGACACACCTATCCTTGGCCAGTTTCGCCCATTCCTCTTTGCAGCACCTCTCAAGCTCCATCAGATTGGATGGGAAGTGTCGGTGCACAGCCATTTTAAGATCTCTCCAGAGATGTTCAATCGGATTCAAGTCTGGGCTCTGGCTGGGCCACTCAAGGACATTCACAGTGTTGTCCTGAAGCCACTCCTTTGATATCTTGGCTGTGTGCTTAGGGTCGTTGTCCTGCTGAATGATGAACCGTCGCGCCAGTCTGAGGTCAAGAGTGCTCTGGAGCAGGTTTTCATCCAGGATGTCACTGTACATTGCTGCAGTCATCTTTCCCTTTATTCTGACTAGTCTCCCAGTCCCTGTCACTGAAAAACATCCCCACAGCATGATACTGCCACCACCATGCTTCACTGTGGGGATGGTATTGGCCTGGTGATGAGCAGTGCCTGGTTTCCTCCAAACGTGACACCTGGCATTCACACCAAAGAGTTCAATCTTTGTCTCATCAGACCAGAGAATTTTCTTTCTCATGGTCTGAGAGTCCTTCAGGTGCCTTTTGGCAAACTCCAGGCGGGCTGCCATGTGCCTTTTACTAAGGAGTGGCTTCCGTCTGGCCACTCTACCATACAGGCCTGATTGGTGGATTGCTGCATGGATGATTGTCCTTCTGGAAGGTTCTCCTCTCTCCACAGAGGATCTCTGGAGCTCTGATAGAGTGACCATCAGGTTCTTGGTCTCCTCCCTGACTAAGGCCCTTCTCCCCTGATCGCTCAGTTTAGATGGCCCGCCAGCTCTAGGAAGAGTCCTGGTGGTTTCGAACTTCTTCCACTTACGGATGATGGAGGCCACTGTGCTCATTGGGCACTTCAAAGCAGCAGGAATTTTTCTGTAACTTTCCCCAGATTTGTGCCTCGAGACAATCCTGTCTCAGAGGTCTACTGACAATTCCTTTGACTTCATGCTAGGTTTGTGCTCTGACATGAACTGTCAACTGTGGGACCTTATATAGACAGGTGTGTGCCTTTCCAAATCATGTCCAATCAACTGAATTTACCACAGGTGGACTCCAATTAAGCTGCAGAAACATCTCAAGGATGATCAGGGGAAACAGGATGCATGTGAGCTCAGTTTTGAGCTTCATGGCAAAGGCTGTGAATACTTATGTACATGTGCTTTCTCAATTTTTTATTTTTAATAAATTTGCAAAAACCTCAAGTAAACTTTTTTCACATTGTCATTATGGGGTGTTATGTGTAGAATTCTGAGGAAAAAAATGAATTTAATCCATTTTGGAATAAGGCTGTAACATAACAAAATGTGGAAAAAGTGATGCGCTGTGCATACTTTCCGGATGCACTGTACATGTCATATTTTTATTAGTCTAAACTGCTTAGATACTGTAAATTAATGACTTGTCTGTTCATGATACCATTACTTTTATTTTGCCCTGTTAATGTTATCCCAAGAAGCAACATGAAACACTCTTTTTGAACAGTTTTCATCCATTCTGTTTTTTGACTTTGGATTTAAAAAAAAAAAACTGATTTCCACCTCAGGTGTAATCTTCAAACATTGAATAATTGTCCAGATTTCTGTTGCTTATTACATTTGCAATTCTTCAGTGACTATTTCTGTCACATGGGAGGCAAGAAAAAGAAATGTACAGCATAGCAGCCTTTTGAGCTGACAAAAAGCGAATAAATAATTGGGTAATTAACTTAAAATCTTCTGGGATTGGGAATGGCAGGTTGATTTCCATTTGCATTACTAAACCTTCTGAGCTGAAATACACAACTGATAATTTATTCAGGTTTTGCTGGTATAGGAGCCAAGACCTTCGAATGATGCAGAGTAATCCATAACAAATGCAATGTGGGACCAAATTCGGGCTGTGGACCTAGAACTAGAAGCTTCCTTTATAGGTACCCACATGGGACTTGTGTGAGGCTAAATGGAGAAATGTTAATTTTGGTTTGCTGATCAGTGTTTTAAATATTATCTAATAGATGTGGCTGCTTTTTCTTTCCTGTCTGGATATAAAATAGTAACAGAAAAAAATTAATCATTCCGTTTGTTCTACTGTTACCATTTGAAGCCACCCGATTAAGTCCAGCGTTCCCAATCCAGCATCTTTTAGTATGGAATGCCCACTAAAAGTACTTTAGATTTTAAATTCTGACATGGAAGGACAGGCATAACGAAATATGAAGTCTTAGAGAAATTTTGTAAAGAATTATCACTTGTGGTAAAATTTCACATAAACTGTTCTTTGGTAAATGTTTTTTGTTTAAATATATTTCAAACTATGATGACATTCCAAAGACAGCTGATTTTGTTGCTGGCATTTCTGCCTTTTTACAGGAAAGTAGTGTAGAGTTTCTGTGTTAAGTGTTACATTCTTGGTCATCCAGTTAGTTTTTGCACCAGACCAGAAATTTCCTTATGGAATCATTTACAACCTATAACAGCTTTCTAAACTGTGTGTCACAGTGTAACTTGAAGGTTTGGTGATGTTAATGCTTATAATTCAATCCTAAACGTTTTTTCTCGCAACCCAATCCTGCCTTCTTAGTATCAAGGGATCCCCCATAGATAGTGACCACCAACAATCATGGCAGAACAATTTCGATGATTTAAACTGCCCTCAGCAACCCATCACGAGACACTTCACAAACCATGTGACCATGTGTGTCCATTTCCCATTAAATAAAACAGTGAGTCATGACCCTACACAAACCAGTAGGCAGCAACCTTTAGTTTAAGAAGCTATGCTCTAATCTGTTATAAATTTTCGCTTCACTTCATTTTTGACTTTCAGTATAGGAAAAGTACATTTGCAGTAGGGTTTTCAAATTAGGCCAAAATATAAAATTTACATTTGAACTAATGTTTTTTTTTGGGGGGGGGGGGTATTCAGCCCAACAAAGCTCACTGATCCTATCCACCTAATTCTCTGAAAATAGCATCAAGTCATCTTATGAAGCTCCCTAAAATCCTACTATTCTACAACTCTTCTTGGTAGCTTATTCCAAGTGCCTATGGTTCTCTGTGTAAAGAAAATCTTCCTAATGTTTGTGCGAAATTTACCTTTAACAAGTTTCCAACTGTGTCCCCATTTTCTTGATGAACTCATTTTAAAATAACCTTCTCAATCCGCTGTACTAATTCCCTTCATAATTTTAAACCCTTCAATCATGTCTATTCTTTATCTGCTTTTGTTTAAAATACAGTATCTCACAAAAGTGAGTACACCCCTCACATTTTTGTAAATATTTTATTATATATTTTCATGGGACAGCACTGAACATATGACACTTGGATACAATGTAAAGTAGTCAGTGTACAGCTTATATAACAGTGTAAATTTGCTGTCCCCTCAAAATAACTCAACACTCAGCCATTAATATGTAAACCGCTGGCAACAAAAGTGAGTACACCCCTAAGTGATAAATGTCCAAATTGTGCCCATTTAGCCATTTTCCCTTCCCAGTGTCTTGTGACTCGTTAGTATTACAAGGTCGCAGGTGTGTTAAATTTGGTGTTACTGCTCTCACACTGTCTCATACTGGTCACTGGAAGTTCAACATGGCACCTCATGGCAAAGAACTCTCTGAGGATCTGAAAAAAAGAATTGTTGCTCTACATAAAGATGGCCTAGGCTATAAGAAGAATGCCAGCATCCTGAAACTGAGCTGCAGCACGGTGGCCAAGACCATACAGCGGTTTAACAGGACAGGTTCCACTCGGAACAGGCCTCACCATGGTCGACCAAAGAAGTTGAGTGCACGTGCTCAGCGTCATATCCAGAGGTTGTCTTTTGAAAATAGATGTATGAGTGCTGCCAGCATTGCTGCAGAGGTTGAAGGGGGGGGGGGGGGGTCAGCCTTTCAGTGCTCAGACCATACGCCGCACACTGCATCAGATTGGTCTGCATGGCTGCTGTTCCAGAAGGAAGCCTCTTCTAAAGATGATGCACAAGAAAGCCTGCAAACAGTTTGCTGAAGACAAGCAGACTAAGGACATGGATTATTGGAACCATGTCCTGTGGTCTGATGAGACCAAGATAAACTTATTTGGTTCAGATGGTGTCAAGCGTGTGTGGTGGCAACCAGGTGAGGAGTACAAAGACAAGTGTGTCTTGCCTACAGTCAATCATGGTGGTGGGAGTGCCATGGTTTGGGGCTGCATGAGTGCTGCCGGAACTGGGGAGCTACAGTTAATTGAGGGAACTATGAATGCCAACATGTACTGTGACATACTAAAGCAGAGCATGATCCCCTCCCTTTGGAAACTGGGCCGCAGGGCAGTATTCCAACACGATAACTACCCCAAACACACCTCCAAGACGACCACTGCCTTGCTAAAGAAATTGAGGGTAAAGGTGCTGGACTGGCCAAGCATGTCTCCAGACCTAAACCCTATTGAGCATCTGTGAGGCATCCTTAAACGGAAGGTGGAGGAGCGCAAGGTCTCTAACATCCACCAGCTCCGTGATGTCGTCATGGAGGAGTGGAAGAGGATTCCAGTGGCAATCTGTGAAGCTCTAGTGAACTCCATGCCCAAGAGAGTTAAGGCAGTGCTGGAAAATAATGGTGACCACACAAATTATTGACACTTTGGGCACAATTTGGACATTTTACACTTAGGGGTGTACTCACTTTTGTTGCCAGTGGTTTAGACATTAATGGCTGTGTGTTGAGTTATTTTGATGGGACAGCAAATTTTCACTGTTATAAAAGCTGTATACTGACTACTTTACATTGTATCAAAGTGGCATATCTTCAGTGTTTTCCCATGAAAGGATGCTTGAAGTTATTCCTGGATGATGATGTAATTGACAGAATTGTTGTTAAGACGAACCGCTATGCTGAACAGTGTCGGGCAGATAACTGTACCTAAGCAGTTTTCCCATTCAAGTAGATGGGAACCAGTAACTGCTGATAATCCCTGGGCCTTTTTAGACTTATTGATATTTCAAGGACTTGTAGTAAAACCTGAGCAGCGATAGTACTTGTTCAAGAACAAAATTTTAGCAACACCATGCTTTAGAGAAATTATGTCTGAGTGTAGGTTTTCACTAATTGAGAAATATCTGCAATTTGCCAACAATGAAGACTTTGATGAGAACACTTATCTAGCACCCGAACTGAAGAACATTTGGGAGATAACACCAGGCCATTGAACAAAATTTCGTAATGTTTACATTACAGACTGTGATGTCAGCATTGATGAAAGTCTCATGGCTTATAAGGTCAGACTGTCATGGATACAGTACATCGTGTCAAAAAGAGCAATATTTGGCATAAAGTTTTACGAACTTTATGAATCTAAAATGGGATACATTTGGAATTCAGTTCTGTACACAGGGAAAGGGACAATGTTCGATCCGAAATACAATCAGTATGGCATTGGTACGTCATCGGTGCTGACTTTGATAGATGCTCTGCTGGGTCAAGGTTACTGTGTAACCATGGACAATTTTTATGCTTTGCCAGAGCTATTTGACATCTTGTTGCAAAGAAAGACTGACGCATATGGAACAGTGTGTTCCAACCGTCGTGGCATACCTGAAGACTTTGGCAGAGCTAAATTACAGTGAGGTGCACTAGTAGCTTGGCAGAAGGTTAAAGTGCTTGCACTGAAATGGAATGACAAGAAAGATGGTTGACTTCTTAGCACTGTACATACAGTAATGCAGCTACAGTCACTGTACAAGCAAAATGCAACTAGCAGGTTACAAAGCCTTGTGCTGTGGTGGATTACAATAGCACAATGGGCGGCATAGCTTGTGCAGATCAAGAATTGAATTTCTATCCCGTTATGCAGAGGCAATAAAATACTACAAAAATATATTTTATCATTTGGTGGAGCAGTGCATTTGGAATGCATTCGTCTTATACAAACAAGAAGCTGACGAAACTGTGTCTCATGCAAACTTTACATGCCAGCTTGTAGAACAAATCATTGCCGTACGTCCACCATCCACACTACTGCTAAAGAGATGTGTTCAACCCAGCACATCACGGATCAATCCAGAGTGTCTTATTGGTAGATGTTTTATTGATCATATACAGTACTGTGCAAAAGTTTTAGGCAGTTGTGAAAAAATGCTGTAAACAAAGAATGCTTTCAAAAATGGAAGTGTTAATCCTTTATTTTAATCAATCAACAAAATGCAGTGAATGAACAAAAGAGAAATCTAAATCAACTCAATATTTGGTGTGACCACCCTTTGCCTTCAAAACAGTATCAGTTCTTCTAGGTACACTTGCACACAGTTTTTGAAGGAACTCTGCTGGTAGGTTGTTCCAAACATCTTGGAGAACTAACCACAGATCTTCTGTGGATGTAGGCTTCCTTACATCCTTCTGTCTCTTCATGTAATTCCAGACACACTCGATGATGTTGAGATCAGGGCTCAGTGGGGGCCATACCATCACTTCCAGGACTTCTTATTCTTCTTTACGCTGAAAATAGTTCTTAATGACTTTGGCTGTATGTTTGGGGTCGTTGTCCTGCTGCAGAATAAATTTGGGGCCAATCATACGCCTCCCTGATGGTATTGCATGATGGATAAAGTATCTGCCTGTATTTCTCAGCATTGAGAACACCATTAATCCTGACCAAATCTCCAACTCCATTTGCAGAAATGCAGCCCCAAACGTTCAAGAAACCTCCACCATGCTTCACTGTTGCCTGCAGACACTCATTATTGTACCGCTCTCTAGCCCTTCGACGAACAAACTGCCTTCTGCTACAGCCAAATATTTCAAATTTTGACTCCTCAGTCCAGAGCACCTGCTGCCATTTTTCTGCACCCCAGTTCCTATGTCTTCGTGCATACTTGAGTCGCTTGGCCTTGTTTCCACGTCGGAGGTATGGCTTTTTGGTTGCAACTCTTCCATGAAGACCACTTCTGGCCAGACTTATCCGGACAGTAGATGGGTGTACCTGGGTCCCACTGGTTTCTGCCAGTTCTAAGCTGATGGCACTGCTGGACATCTTTCGATTTCGAAGGGTAATAAGCTTGATGTGTCTTTCATCTGCTGCACTAAGTTTCCTTGGCCGACCACTGCGTCTACGATCCTCAACGTTGCCCGTTTCTTTGTGCTTCTTCAAAAGAGCTTGAACAGCACATCTTGAAACCCCAGTCTGCTTTGAATTCTTTGTCTGGGAAAGACCTTGCTGATGCAGTATAACTACCTTGTGTCTTGTTGTGCTCAATCTTGCCATGACATGAAACTGTCTTCCACAACCTCACCTTGGTAGCAGAGTTTGGCTGTTCCTCACCCAGTTTTAAGCCTCCTACACAGCTGTTTCTGTTTCATTTAATGACTGTGTTTCAACCTACGTGTGACATTGATGATCATTAGCAGCTGTTTGGTATAATTGGTTGATCAAACACCTGACTATAATCCTACAAAATCCCTGACTTTGTGCAAGTGTACCTATAAGAATTGATGCTGGTTTGAAGGCAAAAGGTAGTAACACCAAATATTGATTTGACTTAGATTTTTCTTTTGTTCGCTCACTTTGCATTTTGTAAATTGATAACAATAAACAATCATTATTTATATTTCTGAAAGCATTCTTTGTTTACAGCATTTTTTCACACCTGCCTAAAACTTTTGCACAGTACTGTACATCCAACAGAAAAATAACAGAACCCAACTCCTACCTGTGCAGTGTGCTGTTCAAAAACTGATAAATCTGGAAAGAAAATCCGAAAAGAAATACACTATTATGGTCCCGATTGTGACACTGGATTGTCTTTCACGGTGCTTTAAGATTTTGTTATTATTGTTCATTTCATATTATTATTTTTATTCATCATTACAATTTTTATTTGGTTTAATAATAATGTAATTTTTCATGCCAAAAAAAATGCAATGCTTTTTACATGTTTTTTGGAGTAAAATGCAATGCTAAGCAGGTAAAAAAATAGCAGCAACCCTAGCAGTGACCTCTGAGGGACATCACTCTTAACTTCACCCAAGTCTTATATGGTTCCTCACACCATAACCCTCTGCCTCCTTTGTTTTTATTTTTCTTGTTATTAATATTTTTACATTTTTGCTCAAATTTGAATCTGCAACTTGTAGAAGAGGAATGTTCTCCTCAGCACCATGTATTTTTTTGTGTTTAGTAAATTAGAATTTTTACTATAACTATTTTGTAACTTGCCAGTGAGAGACGCTTTGGATTATGAACTAACAAAAATATGTTATTCCAGGGTTCAGGAGAAATAGTGTCCACATGAATAAAAATCTAAGCTGTGTCTTGTTTTCCCCTTCTCAGAGTGAATGTTTCAGGGACAAGGTCACAAGGCTGCAGAAAATACATGTAGTTTATGCAAAGGTGTCTCTCCTGTGCTTAGCTTTGAAAACAGAGATAATGCTTAGCTCAACAGACCTATTGTTTAACTTTACTGTTTTGATAAGGATGTTCTTTCTGTCTGGTTAATCATGAAATGCTGAATTATAAAACCCTTCCTAATTTTTTCCTCGGGGTTCAATTGAGCTTTGCGGCAATAAGTTATACTCTTTTGAATCTCTACTTACTGTGACTCCAAATTAATAAACAGGAGAATTTAGCAACTATTATCTGCCTGCTTTTCAGTGTGCCTTTTTTCGTCCACAAACTACAGCCTTCAAACAAATATGGCACTTAAAAATACTGTCCTTCGTTAAAACAGGATTGTCTTTGCACACAAAATGATGTCATTAAAAAGAAAACAGAATGTGGTGGACTTCACACACACAAAAAAGACAGACAGAATTGTTAGTAACTGCTAGTAATGTCATTAAAAAAAGCATCAATTGAACAACAGATTAGATGTGTAGGATGTTTAGTTTAAAGTGCACAACAAAATAAAGCCAAACTTCAAATTTGTTTTCTTCTTGTTCTGCCTAAGAACAAACTTATTGATCTGATTTTTTGTTTTTTCCAGGTTTTCTCAAAATATTTGGTTTCCTCTCATTGTTCATAATTTCATAGTATTTTTTTTTAGCAGGCACTGACTCCTGCTTTACATTTGTTGCTCCCGTTTACCTTGATGTTGTGTTGTATTTAGTGTGTTATGAAAACAGATGCATTTTCGCTGTTTTAAAATTCTTAGTAAGGTAAATGGTTTCACTCTAGTCTCCACAAAACCAGATAATTGCTGTGTTCCATTTGAAGTGGTAAGTCGGAATTTTCAACTGCTCTGTCAAATCTGAGTTTGTCTGACTTCAGATTATGACATCAGTTTCACCGTGCACATACACCATGAACTTCAGTGAAAGCTATAGTGTTATACTGTTTATTAGCACTTCTGTCTCTGTGTCTTATTAAATCAGTTGTACACACAGTACTTCTATTCATGGGCATGTTGCTGCAGTGTTGGGAAGCACAAAATACCGATAAATGAGTTGTTATAAAGTGCTATTTATTCCAATAGAGGGGTCACAATAAAGGTTTTCCTGGATGTGTCCATATTGGTTTTCTTAACATTTTACAGGAGCCACGATCAACTCAGGTGTTACCTCATTCCCGGCTACGACTTCTGACAGAGTTGAACAGAACCTAGCATAAGACTCCAAAAGGCACTGGGCAACTTGATGAATAGTTTCTTAACAGAGAGTTGATCATATTTTAATTTTTTGCAGTGTTGGGACACCTGGCTGTTTATTGCAGCATGTTAATTCCCAATATTAATAGCGCACAAAGAATTAAATATTTTTTCAAGCTTCCCTCTTGGTTATTTCAGCATAGGGAGATCAGAGGAGTTCCTCTTGGCTGATTTTGGCATGCAGAGACTAGACTTCCCCTTCAGGAATGATTGGTGATTCAGGTGATTGGTGAAAGGACCTATTACTGTCATGCTCCCCAGGACTCGCAACCAGATTCAAAATTGCTAGCCCGAGGTCCCGGGGCTATTGTGTCTTCCAGTCGGGCTACCAAAATCTATCTCAGCCCTGCCCGTCGGGCTATCATAGGAAGGAAAAATATATGTCAATGCTTTTGCATTCTTTCGCAAATGTAGCTGGGTAATTATGTCATTTACGGGCATCGATGAGCCACTGTCAATATGTGAAATATTGAAATCGCGTTTGAATTCGCGCTTGTTTTTTTTTTTACTTTGCGATCGCGCGAACTGTGTATAGAGAGCGGCAGTACTGATTGGTCAGTGATGGATTAATTGCACACCAATTCCTCTGACATCGTCTTATCACTCATTGGCTTACTATTCAAACGTGACAAGTGAAATCTCCCGCAGCAAGCTTAGACATGTGATAGAGGTTGATTGCGCAGAGAATTTAAAAAATCGCTGATCGTTATGTGTGTGCGTGTGTAAAAATAGATGGATTTACGCAGGTATTTTAGTTCTGCTGAGCCAAAT
This sequence comes from Erpetoichthys calabaricus, assembly GCF_900747795.2. NCBI lineage: Eukaryota > Metazoa > Chordata > Cladistia > Polypteriformes > Polypteridae > Erpetoichthys > Erpetoichthys calabaricus. The sequence continues at coordinate 86,759,385 of NC_041395.2, forward strand.
AAGACAGGTCAGGGTGAAGAAGGGACAGCCAAAGAAAAGCTTACCACAAAACGGAAAAGTTATGACAAATCAGACTATGAGGCAAAAAGAAAGCGCAGCTTTTTGGTTTCATGGACAAAAGAATTTCTGTGGCTAGAATATGACAAGCTAAATAACATAATGTTCTGCCGGGTGTGTCGTGAGTTTCCCTCGATTTCTGACTCGACAAGCGCCTTTGTTACTGGGACCAGTAATTTTAGGAAAGACCCTATCAAAACCCATGAGAAATCTCTGCATCACAAGAAATGCATTGGTGCTCAGTCTGCAGCATCTTTCCCAGAACAAACACCAATTGCAAAAAACATACTAAAAATAAACCAAGCACAACAAGAAGTCCTGAAAAAGCTGTTTAGAACAGCGTACTATGTTGCAAAGAATGAACTACCATTGGCAAAATTTAGCAGTCTTTGCAAACTTCAAAAAGCAAATGGCCTAGATCTTGGTTCCACTTACCTCAATGACCATGCTTGCAGAGAGTTTATTGGAGCAATAGCACAAATTTCAAGAGACCAGATCAAAAAGGAAATTCGAGAAAGCAGGTTCTTATCCATTCTTGCAGATGGCAGTACAGACACTGATATAATAGAACAGGAGTTGGTTCATGTCCGGTATGTGAGAGGTAATGGTGACATATCCACATACATGATCAAATGTCAGCCAGTCAAGAGTGCAAATGCTGCAGGTATTTTAGAGGCTATTAATGAAGCAGTGAACACCATGGGTATCAGAGAAGACACATGGAAAAAGAAAGTAGTGTGTGCAAATTTTGATGGTGCTGCAGTGATGATGGGTGAGAAAACAGGAGTAGCTGGGAGACTGAAACAGAGGATACCCCACATCATAACAATCCACTGTGTGGCACACAAATTAGAGCTAGCCGTGCTGGATAGCGTGAAAGGCTGCGAGTACCTGGTGAAATTTGAAGATACACTGAAAACCATCTTTAAGATGTACTACTATTCCCCAAAGAAGTGAAGAGAACTGACAGAAATAAGTGAACTGCTAAATGAGAAACTGGCACATTTCAGTGGCCTGAAGAGCACACGGTGGCTTCCAAGCCGGCTGAGATGCCTGAAGGCTGTGGAAAAAAATTATACTCTCACTGTTGTTCATATGGAGAACATGGCAGGAGGAAGTGATGTCAAGTCTGAGGATGCAGCCAAAGCTAAGGGGGTGGTGCAGGAGATGAAGACTGAGAAATTTGTTCGCTTCCTGCATTTCATGTTGGACTACAGTACCATCTTATCCAAGTGCTGTACTGATTTTCAGCATGATAACCTAAACATCACACGAACAAATCAGTTAGTTGAGAGCACCACATCACGCTTACTCAGCCTAAAAACAAAACCAGGAGAATACCAGAAAACCTTGGACACAAAGTTCACAGCGAACGAGGATGGTAGCATTTGCTACTGTGGAACTAAGCTCACAAAAAGTCAGCGACCTGCTAGAAGAGGTGAGGGTACAGACAAAGACACCTTTGGTGCAGAGATTCAGAAGATTATTGACAACACAGTCAAGTACATGGACAACAGATTTAAAAATCTGCGTGAAAAGCCTCTCTCTTGTTTCAAGCTTTTTGACCCTTCCACTCTTCCCTACCCCAGAGAAGAGCTGGCAAATTATGGGGATGAAGAGGTGGATTATCTTGTCACACTTTTTGCCAGTTTGCTAGATGAGGAAGAGAAAGAGAAAATTCCACAAGAATGGATGGATCTAAAAATATGGCTTGCAGAACACCCGGGTAGCAAGGTAGTTGATTGCTTGTACAGAGATCTCCTCTCTGAGAATCCAGAACACCTCTGTCATATCTTGTTGCTGGTGAAATTAATGCTGACACTTAGTCCATCAACAGCCATCTGTGAGAGAGGATTTTCTTGCATGAACCGGGTGAAGACAACACATCATACCTCTCTACACCCTAAAACACTGAATGACTGCATGCAACTCTCCATTAATGGGGAAACAGTTGAATCTTTTTGCCCTGACAAGTCAATTCGTTTCTGGATGTTTTCTGGAAAAGGTTCAAGACACCTGGATCATAAAACCCCGACAAGAACAAAGAGCAGTGAAATGGAGGCCGATGCACAGGAAGAGAAAGCTGATGAAGGAGATGCTATGCCCTCAATGTCGAGTGGCATTTTCTCATCCGTGACTTCAGTGGAAATTTCAGATTCAGAATCTGACACAGACTGATTCATATTCTACACAGTTCTTAAAAGTTCATAGAAATTTCTGTTTAATTAGAACCAAATATTTGAGTTGATGATTGTAATTTTTATACAGTTGTTGTACTTTGTGTTTTAACAATTTTTTGATTGATGTTTTGTTTCCTTTACAATATTATACATTAAAAATAATCTTTTTTTATTTGGGCTACTTAAATTTATTTTGGGCTACCAAAAACTGAAGAGTGCCTGCCCGAAGGGCTACCAGGGATTTTGAAATTTTGCGAGCCCTGCAGAATGTCCTGATGGTGACCAGCTTATGCCCTAAATCCCTTATGCAAGGGATGTCATATTTAATTTTACTGAGAACTAAAAATAACATCATATAACCAACAGGGGCAATGAATATCTCAAAAACTACCATAATTTTTTTTTTTCCAAACAAGACACACAGGAATCTCCCTTTTCATCACAATTGTACATGCTGCCTTGGCCTCTCTCTTGAAACTGTCTCCCCTCTTTATCAGCTTTTCTCTTCTTTTCTTTTATTAGACACTGCACCTGTTTAGGAAAGCTACAGGACCAAAATCAGCATTAAATGAAAAAATGGCATTAGCCCACAAAATCAAGTGAGAAAAGCTATAAGGACACATGCATGAATTTGTAGCTAAAACAAAGTAAAGTGCTGTACTTCCATTTACTCCCATAATATCATGCATCACAATCAAATGGCACTTGACCAGGTATGATCACACAGACCACATTTGAAGTTGGTCAAAAACTGATAGTGATCAAATAAAATTCCAATAAAGCCTGTAGAAAATTTTGCCAAACTTCATTTAATCTATTTCTTTATATTTCCAGCCACTTTTACCGTGGAGTACCATGTATAGCATAGTAACTTTGAAAATAGTTTTGGGATAAAAATCTGTGGTTCATTTGTTCAAAATATTTTCTGGCGTTCTTGCAGTAATATACACAAAATATAAAATGCTTCATAGATGAGAGAAGACATTGTAGTCATTCAAGCTTGCTTGGTTAGTTATTGGCTAAGTTGTTCTAATATCCTTTAGCAGTGGAAGAGGTCATTGTGTCACTGGAGAAAACATGATACATCCACTTGGCAATACCCATTCCATTTCTGATTCTCCTTCACTTACTGAATGCTGTTACTGTGTTTACTTCAGTCAGTAATCTTTGTTTTGCTATTTCTAAATTTGAACTGTGAGCAGAAATGTGCTCAGAGTTTAAATATAATGACCCTTGAGCCAAATTTCTATTCTCATAATCAGTAGCAGTAAAGGTTGTGTTCTAGTTTTGGAAGTGTCGTACCAGACTTCACACACTCCATATCACAAATTAAATAGAATCAAAGCCAAGTTCCCACACAGTAGTAATACATTAATAAAGCCTATGGGGATGGAGGCTGGCTGTGATTAAATTTTGTTGTTGTCCACCGACCAGTGAGTTGGCCAGGAAGCCAGGTACCTGTGATAGCCGTTAGCTACACCTAAAATTAGATTACAAAAATATGAATACAGATCTGGGAGTGGAATAACTGAAGCTTTGTGGCAGAAAACAGCATGACACCAGTGGGTTAAATTTTTCACCTGGGAAGGCATTGAGGCTGAACAGACTTTCAGTCATACTAATTTACATATCAAATGCTTCATTGAAACCTGTTAATATATTCCATTTCATTTATGCCTGGCTCAGGTAATCCTTCTAACATCACTGCATTATCAAGGCTGTATTTTAAAATACATTTAACTAGATGTTACTTCTTAGGCCAACATTATGTTTCAGGGTAAATGTACTGATTCAGCAGATGAAAGGCATCATATTCACGCTGACAAAACAGAATTCAAATTACTGTTTATTGTTTAAATTTTTTTTTTTTTTTTTTGCTCTTGCTAGGATGAGCCACTCTGTAAGCACTGCACTGAAGGTAGTTGGAGTTAAACTGCTGACTCTATCAATAAATCTCAGTAAAAGAAAAAATGCTGAAATAGAAAAATTGGAATTGCGTGATATCAGCCTTTTTTTTTTTTTTTTTTTTTATGTTGCATTTTGCTAATTGTGCTGCACATGACTTTGGCTAGCAATGAAGCATCAGTCCTCCGCATCCCTCTTTTGAGATTCGTAACATTAGGATAATTATTCAAGCACTCACAATTCAGGCTGGTTTTAGACTGTAATTATGTGAATTGAAATCAATCTAAGTTCCGGATACTCAGCAAGTTAGTAAATCCAGTCTAGCCAACCTAGGATGGAGCCCCATTCAGAGGTCTAAAGTCTCATTATGTTTAATAGGCTGACTTGCTGATTTTTATTTATTTATTTATTTTTGATCGCTTGCCTGGGGATTGAAAAAACAGTTTTCTGGTAAAAGTGATTGGAATATTGTGTGTTTGTTTGTAGGTCTGTTCAGTTTCATGTATAAATATCCACATAATGTAATGTGTGCAAGCATCTTTCCATGACACTCATTTGTATGAATCAAAGTGAGTCCTGCACTTAAGGAGAGGGATTTGGGGGAGAGACAAAAATCTTTGTTGAGAATGGCATTGGTATATTTAAGAACATAACTGATAATCAGGATACTTTTTTTTTTTTTTTTTTTTTTTTTGCTCACAACAGTTCAACTCTGTAGGGATTCAATAAAATCTGAACAAAGAGCCATCTGACAGGCTCTAAGAACAGTTAGCACAGTAGGAACCATTGTGTCAGTTTTTGCACCTGCAATGAAGATAGTATAATATGGCGTAGGGTGGGTTTAAAGTGGACCCAGCTTTTCGTGGGTGCTGACTTTTTTTGGTTTACTTTTATACTCTTTGCATATATACTGCATATGATTAATAGAGGCTGTGTAGTTCTTGTTGAGTTAAATCACACTTTTACTTCTGTTGCTTGGGGTTTTAGCCCTCCCATTAAGTTTGAAAAGCTGAGCAGCCTAAAAGAACAAAACACAATCTGATATGTCTGGATCCTTCAAGTACATTATAATAGTCTCACTCTTAGCAGTCCAGTGTTAACATGATATACACTTCTTGTGTTTTACTGCAGTGGCTTTTCATTTTCCTGCATATACTTAAGAATGCATGTGGCAGTGGTGCATGAGTGTTTTGAATTGTGACATGAAAGGGTTGATGCTTATGACATGTTAAAAGAGGATTACATTTTTAGTTGTGAGCTTGGCAGTCAATTTCTCACTTCTCCATAGTATAGCCATTGGTAGACTAGGGAGATGTAATTTCCTACTTGCCTTGTACATCTGTAATGTAGATAAATATTTAATATTCTGATAGTTGTTTGTAAATTGTCATTTAAGATATTTTAAAGAAGGAAACAGTTTTCGAAAAAGAAGCCAGTTTAACTCCCCAAAGTTTTAGCAATATGACCACTAATAAGTTCTTGCTCTGTGACAGGTTGGGGTAGAGATGATTGGCGTGGGACATGTCAGAGGCATTATTTTAGTTTGTATGAATTTTCAAGTCCATCCATAAGGAAAAAAAGCATGGACTGGAAGGCAGGTTTGAAAATGAGGATTTTATTTCAGTGACCATTTGCACAGCAATTGTCTAAGGCCCTTTACATCATAAAAGTACATGAAATACAAGACATACCAAAAGATAAAACAGAATTGCATAAAATAGAACTAGACATAATTACTTGTATGTCCTATCTTTCTCATTTGTCTAAAGAGTTTGTGTGCATCCTTTGAAACTGTACAACATGCTGACCGGATCAAAGCTGCGCTGGGCTAGATTGGGAGTTGTGTTATACCTGAGCTGTTTCATTGGGAACTACACATCCATTTATTCAAGAGACAAGAAGCCATACGATTCTTTTAAATTAAGGCCGATACAGAAGCTTACTCTGTGTTTGCCTTTTTCCATCCTGAGGAGAGGCCATTTCTGCTGTCCTATGTGACATGTTCTGACCAGAGACATATTAAGACAGATAGCCCCCTGGTAATCTTGGTATACTGTATTATAAACCAGTATTATTATTTTTGCAACATTTGTATTCTGTTTGCTTATACTTGGGCACAATTGGAAATCTTAATATACTCAATTTATGAATAAATGTGTAACTTTTTCTCCTTCCTGTTCTCGTTCTCTTTGTTGCTGCCTGAGATCATAGATATAAAAGATAGTTTAACATATGAGGGCTATAGCAGCGATTTGGGAGCATTTTGGTTAGGCCTAGGTTATAATAGAATATAAAAGGGAGAACAGATTTATCTTAAGACTTTTCCACGACAAAATACCTTCTTTGCAAGTAAAATTTGGTGATAATAGTAAATATAAACTTGTATTAAGAGAGAACATAGTGTTTGATGCACTAGGTGACTCTTCATTACTTAAACACCTCTTTTGCAGCTTTTTCAAGATGTTTCCTTATTTTCTTTGCCTGAATGTCATCTCCTAGTCACAGTCAGGGTTGATTTAGCTTGAGGACTTTGTGTTGTATAGGTGAAACTTATAGCCTCCCACGCTGTAGATCACAATTTCCTAGACCTTCAGGATTTACCCTGTCTGGCAGCGGTCCAGCAAGCCTATGCAATATTTATTCCATTAATCTATTTTCAGAAACTGAAAGAAATAATTTAAACATCCATTCATTTTCTAAACTCTTATAACCAGTTCATTATTATGATGGTGTTAATAGTTCATCCTACTCAAAATCAATAGGTGTCAATCTGTCTTATGATGTACATATCAATTCTGAGGTAAAATAGTTAGCATAACTAATTGTTCCAAAGTCTTCAAATATAGAGCTGTTTTCTCTCGTGACATATGAATAAAATGTTTCCCTGTACATTTTAGAGCAAAAACCTTAGTTTTCATTAGTAGGTAGAGCTGTCCAAATTAACTTACTTATGACTTCATTGTCAGGAATTAGAGGTATGTGATTTTTTTGCTGCAGTTGACACTTTGAACTGTGGTAAACAGCCGTAAAGTCAATATTGATCTGACTAAAGCTGTGCAGGTGATTTTCATGGCAGTTTGAATATTTAGCCTACCTATCAATCTTATTTTAGAGACTCAACTACCCTAAATGTATGACAGATGCTATTTAACACCCATTTTTTTCAGAGGCCCTTACTGTTGGGATATAATAGATGAAAAACCTACTTTATCACATAACACATCATGACACAAGTAAAATAACTAGTCCTTGATTCCTAAATTTGGACAGGCCAATAACCTCAGATGAGCAACAATGCGAAAAAGATTTTACCTTGTTATTATTTATTCAGATAATCATTTATTTTTAAAAAATAAGGTAAATTTGGACAGGCCAATAACTTCAGATGAGCAACAATGCGAAAAAGATTGTACCTTGTTATTATTTATTCAGATAATCATTTATTTTTAAAAAATAAGGTAACAAGCACGTCTGTTTAAATTGAGGTGGTGCATTTGGCAGTTTGATGTGGAGCATTCATGTTTGAGACAATATAACACCAAAGACCAACAAATGATCAGTTATCTTAGAGAAGCATTTGTTGTTGTTCATCCGTGTGGGAAGTTATTTCTAAACCATTTGAAGTCGAACATTCTGCAGTGTAAAGAATGATTCCAAAATGGAGAACATTCAAGCCATTAGTCTTCACAGGTCTGGATGCCTTAATAAATTTACACAGATTAGACCATGTTTTGCTATTAGAAATCAAAAATTAGATCCAGCAACATTCTTTCAGCTTGATGTTGAATCACCTAGTTGTGGAAATTAAGGAAAAGTGCATTTAAAACTGAAACCAGGAAGCACTTCTTTATGCAAAGAGTAGTGGGATTCTGGAACAAACTACCAAGACATGTAGTTGAAGCAGAAACCTTGACAACCTCTAAGAAGAATCTGCATGAGATATTGGAACAGCTTAGCTATTAGCTAAACAAATGGGATAGATGGACTGAATGGTCTCTTCTCGTTTGTCATATTTCTTGTGTTCCAAAAGTAGAACCCTAATACTGCAACCAGGGATATACTGTATGTGTGTTTGTCAGCATGGTAAATGTTACATTTAATAATTGTACCATTAGAAAAAGGACCAACAATTATAGATTGCATAATAGGGTAACCAGGAGAAAGCTGTTTGTCTCCAAAAATACCATGGTAGCACAGCATGTTTTTTTTTTTCCCCCTTCGAAGCTGAATCTGAATGAACTCCAAAACTTCTGGAACAGTGTCCTTGGGATAAAGACTAAAATGAACTTGTATGTACTGCACATAATTTTCAGTACCATGTTTGATGAAATATCACCAGAAGAAAATCATACCAGCCACAATGCACAGCATTTAAAAGATGATAGTGAGGGGTTATTTTATTTACAATTGTTGAGCCCTCCAAGCGCGCCTCTTTTTCTCAGAGTATTCTAGAGGTGAATGTGACAGCATCCATCTAACATTCAAAGCTGGGCCTAAAATGGTTCATGCAACCAAACCATAAACCATCGAATCTGCATCTGAGTGACTCAAAAATAAACGAATCAAGGTTTTGGAATGGATTATTCAAAGTTCAAATATAGATGAATACCTTTGTATATCAATGAATCGCAGCCTTGTTAAGACATATGTGAAGGACATGATACGTTATTGCTGCTAAATGTGGTTTTACAAGCTGATGAATTGCAAGGAAATTTTTTTTTTTTTCACATATGGATCTTTTACATAAATCATGGTAGAACTAAATGAATTATTGTGTGTTTTATGATCTGCAGTTACAGTTTTTTCTAATTTTAGAACTTGATCATTACTTTTGTCCAGATATGTAAAACCATGCAATTCAATTAAAGGATGTACGGACTCTTTCACATGACTCAATGCAGATAAGGTTCTGGGACAGGGACACTAGTGTTTTGCAGTACTGTACTTGTAATAGACTTTACATTTTTTTAAATAGCAGAGTGTTAAAACTACTCTCATTTTTAATATTTAAATGCACAAACAAGGCATATCTTTGATTTCCACTGATTTGTGGAATTTTGTTTGTCTTTCTGTAAAGAATAGATAAGTTATAATCTTGATTAAAAATTTTGGTTTCATTTTATGCTTTTTTTTTTTTTTTTTTAAATCAGATTCCTTAACATTAAGGTTTTATTAATAAACACAAGGCTGTTTTATTTCCTACTGGTTCCTTTTTGCTACTGTTTAGTTACAGGCTTGTCACAGTCCCAATGTGGCTCATATTTAATCATGATCAGGCAGTACATATTAGGAAATGTTTCTTATCACTTGCTTTACCTTTGATAAGTAACAATGACAAAAATGCAGTGGACATTAAGTGCAAATATAAGCAGCAGACAGGTGGAGTCAACAAAGTTATACTGTGTTAAAAAATTAAACTTGTTAAACAGGTATACTACCCAATTACTACTGTAGTTTTTTAATTGGTTCTGCCAGACATAAATATACCACATTGTAGTGAGCCTATGTTTATGTACAGTATGTGTGTAAGTATTGTGCCATACTTAATAGTGACTTAACCATTCTCAAACCTTAATCCAGTCTTTTCTGACAACACTAGGTGCGAGGATAGGGCAGTAGTCCATTGCAGGACCCACTCATAAGCACCCCTACACCCTCATGTTGGGGCAGTTTGGACCAGCATGTCTTTGATGATGTAAAGGAAAACTCACGCAGACACAAAGACAATGTGCAGACTTCATTCTGTCAAGAACCAGATTTGAATGGCGAATACTGGATCCATGAGAGAGCAGCATTAAGCAATGCACCAGTATACCACCCTGTACTTAGCTGCAGCACACAGTTAATTAATTTAGCGTTTACAGGTTTGTTTGTTTTTTTAAATATAATTAAAATTCTAACTACTTGTTCTAACCAGCTCGATTCTGCTAAATGAGTTTTCATGATTACAGGTTTGGCACAATTTTTTTCTTATTCTTTACGCCTAACTTGCAAAAATGCTCACCATGGGATACTCCGAGCTCCCTGCCATCACCCTTGCCAATTTCATTATCTTCCTTTATATTTAAAATGAATTTGAATTAGCACATTGCCAAGGAAAAGAGAAACAGGTGCCTAAGCTGTGGCTAGACTTGCACCCTTCAGGTTTTAAGTATATGTTGCTGTCAGTTGCCTGCCACAGATTTGTGTCACCTTCTCTTGTTATGCTCCACTGCAGTTTTGAGCCATGCAGATATGACTAAGCAATTCCTAAACTGTACAGAAGTTCTTACCTCAGGCTGTTTACTGCAATATGTCTGCTGATTATTTCTTGAATTTAAGAGGAAACTAAAAATCCAAATTTGTTCATTGCTCATGGTTCAATCCTTCTACTCTAGGAATGACTGGCAAAAGACGGGCATTATAGGGCTTCTGTCCCTTTTTATACAAAGCTTTAAAGGAGAATAACAGTTCCATTTGATATTAACAGTAAGTGAGGTACTGGTCTCTTGGTATAAACAAGAACCTGTAATAGTCATTAGACGTGGATTTGCATGTGTTAAAGGGGGCTCATAACACCAGGAGAGTTTTCTGAAATTTAGGAGGATGTGGCCAGCAGCTCATTTGACCGTAAGTAGGACAGCCCAATAACAAAGAAGGACTGAAGATGTTCTGTTTAGAATGTCTTAAGTGTTGTTTATCCAATAATGGAAGCTGGCACCATTAAAGTTATGATAGCTACTGAGTTAGGCTCTTTCTGTGTATTATTTTCCCTGCTGTTGCATATTGTTTACCTATTGGCACATGAAAAATGAGCAGAACTTTATATGACAAGTGCATAGGTGTCTAACTGGTAGGAGGGTCCCAGTGCAAGAACAGCGGCCATAGGGGGCTCCACAGAATACCTCCAGGGGATTTGAAGAAAGAAAGAAAGAAAGACTGTTGGCAAGAGGTGGGGTACTACACATACCACGGACCCTTTATATATGGTGATAGTATTAAGGAGTGACGATTTCCTTAGGGGGCATCACACTCTGTTAAGAAAGAGCGTTAGGCCCTTCAGAGATAACATAAAGATGGAACACCTCTTGACCAATTGAAGTCAAAGTAGGATTGTGTTGCCCATATGAAGGTGAGGACTAGCAGAAAAGCAAATTGAAACTACAGCTAATTTGTTGGCTGCAATACATGGTTCAAAAGTGGAAGGAGTGACACCATCATGTTCTTGTAAAACAGGTCAGCATTTGAGGGGTAAGATTGTAGGTTAGACAGGATCTGCTAGAGAAAGTTTTAGCCTGGTGTCTCAGTAATAGTAGTAGGGTTTCTGCCAACCCTGGAAGTGAATCTCTAGTGTGACCTTAAAAAGGGGGTTTGAAATGAAGGTCACCTCGTGAATTCAGAGGAGAGTTATGGAAACAGATCAAATGGAGGGAACAGAAGCTTTGGATAAAATGGCAATTAAAGTGAATGAGAGAGAAACACAGAGGGGATAGAAGTGTTTTGGTGTTGGTTTGAGCTAGTCAAGAGTGCTAGCTACCCAATTGTTTAGGTCATATTCAGCCCCAAGGTTTTGTTTTATATAATTTATCCACTTTTTATAGTTTTTGTTCTCCATTGGTTTTTCCCCTCTCCCTTGCTTGCATGCATGTTTTGAGTGTCCTTTTCAGTTACAGCTGCCTGACCAGGAGTTAGACCAGAATGTTTCTAAATGTGAATCTGATAGAAGAAAAAAGAATCAACATTTTTGATCTGATACTTATTCATCAATTATTGTTTTATTGACTATACAAAAAAGCTGTCCAAAATTCAAGATTTAAAGGGTGCGGTAAATTCGGGACATGCAGTTTGTTTTCCAGACAGCTCTGATTAACATTGTGAAGTCTTTTGAACATTAGGCAATGATTAACTATTCTCAGCATCTGATATTTTCAGTGAGGTAATTGGTCGGTTTACTCCTGCTGCTATTGGCTATAAGACAGCCCAGCCTGATAAGCCAGTCTGTTAATTTGCACTTTGTTTCTGGGCACAAAACCTTTTATTTGTTTTGTGACCAGCAGGGAAGCTTGATCGAAATAGATTCCAAGTTGTCTAGTCAGCTTGAGCAGTTGTCACAAAGCAGAGATCATGTCATTGTACTTTTGACCACACTGACCTGCTTGTCGCAGCCCATCTATGTATTCCCCTCTCACCACCCCGTACTCAAATGACTTCACAGCTTTTCTATATTACTCCTTAACTATTTCATGTATTTCAGATTTATCTGTTTGCATATTCATTAAGTGTTTTGTTGATGTGCTCTTTAAGTGCATATTCAAAGACACATTATAAACCAAGGTGCCATCTGGATTACATAATCAATTTCTGTAGAAAATATGTGGACAGAAGGGGTGTGATGCCTGTCCACATCCTTAAAGTAGCATATTAGTGCTAAATTATTCGGCTTTACTCGGGTGGTTAAAATGAAACCCGTTTCTGGTTTGTGCCGGGATACACTTGTCGCTGAGAAGTAGAACTGGCCTTTTAGATTTAGTTTAGTGATTCTTTATTCCTGCATCTGTTTCTTGAGTTCAATAATATGGTTTACAGGCTGAAAATAACCTGAAAAGATACAGCTGATCGTGCAGCTGCTGTCATTGTGCATTACCAGATAGAATAAAATGTCTGTGCCCCTTGTCCTTTCTGCCCACCTTTTCTCCAGTATACATTTCTTTCCACCGATTTAATTATTTGACATTGGGAATGAGTCCCAAACCTGGTTTCAACAGACACCTGTGGATGGTTTTCTGTTCTAAGAGAAATCAGTGCTATGTTAATATTAAATTTAATCATATACTTTGTGTTCTCCTGTTTCAAAAGTTGAATAGTCAGATTTGGAAAATAAGTATTTTTGTTAGATGTTTAAATGGAGGTGTGTATGTATGCATTCACTCTTTAAACCATAAAATGAATCAATCCGTTAGAGCCTGCTCATTAATTTACTGTTCACTTTCTTTTTAATATTTATTTAAAGCAGTTTCAGTATAATGAACATGCAGATTCAGATTGCTTTTTGAATTAGCCGATCTACTACCAGAGGACAGAACCAGGCAATTTATTAGGCACACAGGCGGCAGCCTAGGGCGATGTCATCTGAGTGGCGATATTTACAAAAGTTAAGGGGTGTGCGCTCTCGGACCCCAAGCAGGACCAACCCCCCTCCCTGTTCTCCCTGGAATAACTCTGATGATAGTGATTGGGTACTGTTACTCACTCTATGCCATTTATAAAAGTAAAAGTGAGCATGCTACATACAACAAAGGGGACATGAGCCTTAATGTCCACGGTATATATGCAAATGGGTGCCGTTGGTGCTACTGAAGCTCTGGACCACTGGTCACTGAAGGAGGATGTGCTGTTAGTTACCTGAACCTCTGTCTGCTTATTGTTAATTACATTATATAAAATACTGAAGTGCTGTGTGCCAAACAATTTAAGAAGCAAAATGATTATAGTCCTGGAGTTGTAGTAAAAAAAAAAAGAGTAGTAGTGTAGATAAATACTAAGAGTACTATTGCAATTAAAAGGTTAAACTTCACATATTACGCATATCTTTTGAAGGCTGAACCTGTAAAAGAAAAGAAATATGACATCATAATACATTCATTTTTAAACTACTTTACAATGGGTGTTGGTTAAGCCTATGTTAACAGTAAAGTTGTCTTCTGTGTACTTCATGAAAGGCAATTCATGCCGGAAATAAGCAAAGCAAGCAAGCCTTGTCAAAGCTGAAACAACGCCAGATTACTTGCATAGTACTTGAACTAGTTGTTTTGGATGGTGTTGTGATGTGAGATTTTGCATATAACTTGATAAATATTTTGTATGTCTTTATTTGTAGTTTAGGCAACGCAATGTAATTTAGTGTTACTTTGGTGAGAGGCATTCGTGTTTTTCCCCCCCTTTTACGACTGAGTTTCTTTGAATTTTACGACAGAGCTGGGGGGTGTGCTTTAAACCAGTTTGGCGAGTGTTTCTCTGCTAAAATCTTTCAACCCCCTGCAAGGAACCCAGGTTACTTTAACATATGGTCTTGGGGGGTGGCAGGTTTTAAGATGTTGTATTTCCCCATTGGTCTGAAGTATGGCTGTTTGGAATTGGCTTGGATCAGAAGCTTTTAAGTACCATGATGTCCTATTGGCTCTAGGGGTTGGACAGAGAATCTATAAATCTTCTTGCTCAACCACATTCTCTCTTTCTTACTAACATCTGAAAGAAGCAACTCTTACTAACCTCTGATGATGAAGACAACACAATGAAGAGCACAGTTTAGCAGCTATATTGGAACAGGCATATGGCCTGTTCTGAAGAAAGCTGAGCACCAATGATGCCTTAACTAGAGACATTTTAACTCTTTTAGGGCTAATTTTTTTTTTGTTTCTTTTCTCCCAGGGCTGAATATTTTTCCAAAAGCTAACTTTTTTTTAAAAAAAGAACACAAAGCAATTGAAATCAACAAAAAATATTTACTTTTGACAAATGTTACTGTCTTGCATGTTGTATGAGCCTGCATACTCTATGATTTCACATACATATCACATACATTTTACACAGCAAAGTCCTGCAAAGCCTGATCTCGCTCAAAGCAGCCAATTTCAGTCATTGCCACATTGTACTGCTTACAATATGTGTTGCTTTGGTGCCTACTTTTCAATTGTCTGTTGCTGCACTTTCTCACATATATTGTTAGTGTGTACTGTAGAGAGACAAGTCACCCGTTTGCCATTGTGCCATGCCACTGCCACCAAGTTTTCTGAATAAAACTTTGCAGCATCACGTACCTATCATCACGCTGCATAACCTGTCCAAAGCCACCAGGGGACAAAGTACGTTTGGACCAATGCTCCCTGAAGTTATATCACCAGTTCTGTCCCATCTCTATTTGTAATGCCACAGCCCGCTTCATCTCGTCTTTTGTTGTGGGTTTCCACTTTGAAAAACGAGAATGTGATGCAAGCGCAGCCCGCGATTCAAAAAATTTCTCTGCCTACCTGTTTGTCTCGTCTGACAGTAGCGAGAGAGCAGCGTGAAGTAGTTCAGCAGCTGGTGATCTGTCATGTCCAACAGCAAGCCATGCCGTCTTGTGAAGTCCTGTAGCCCACAGATCAATGTCTGTGTATTCCTCCCACACAAACCTTGCCGTAGATACATCAGCTGCGCAAATGCGTTCATCTGGCAGCGGATCAGCTGACGTGGCATCGGCTGGTGTCCGATCAGCTGATGCCAGATTCTCACTCTCTTGTTCGATCTCCTGATCACTGTCAATAAAATCTGATTCTGAAAAATCAGAGTCCGACTCCGCGATAATGCGCAAAACATTGTCTGCCGAGTGTTTTCTGTTCTGCACTCGCTTCGCTCCCTTGTGACATGTCGATGCCATCTTGCCATTGTTTACATTTCGCAACTCATGCACACGGAATGATTAGTTGCCGAGTCAACGAGTCTAGCATTCCTCCAAGCACAGAGGGAATGCCTGCGACGTGACAGTGAGTTTTGTCGCCATTAACAGCTGATTGTCGCCCTCTATCCCTGGATGTCGACTTTTGTCGACATTCGCCCTCAACCCCTCCTGTCGACAAAAGTCGACATCCGCCCTAAAAGAGTTAAATAACTACAAGTCTGTGTGCTGCCTGAAACTACACATCACCATTTAATCAGGTTGTATGGTTGCCAATATTGAAATGTACTTTGCATATTATTTATGAATATTATCCATAATACATTATTTTATGTGTAACTTAACTCCTGCTTGTCTTTTTACTACACCTAATTGCCTGAGGTTATAGATATAGAAGGGAAGGTGGGGATAAGTTATATACTGTAATACCTTATACACAGTGGTAAGTCTGTGAGATTAGGTATTTTGACAAAGGCTACATGTTAATAATACAATAGGGGAAAGTAGAGCAATATATTACTCTACTAAGACAAAACAGATGGTATTATAAATTTTGAAAAAAATTGATAGTGTTGAAAACTCTGAGATCAAATAATTAATATTAATATTACAGTGCTTCCCCTAAATTTCAAATTAGCAAGTTAGCAACCAAGTCATCGCAGCATCCAATCTTGAATCAAATTGAATTAATGGATCATATTGCTGTGAATTTTTGGGCACACTGCTACTAAGTTATTAATGGTATTTGTTTAGTTTCACACAGTGCTCATGTGTGTATTCTGATGTTCTTTATATCAGTTGGCCACTAAAATGTCCCTCAACTTATGCTAAATGTGCGGCACAAAACAGGAAAACTGGGCGGCAATCTTGCAGTTAGTCATGCGCTGCAAGTTACTCAAGATGACCGCTACAGTGATTGAGGAGAGGTGAGATTTTAGCAAATGTTTTCCTTATACAGTATGTGACATGCTTTCAGTATAAAACTCACAAATTGTTTATAGGATCATTATTGTCACAGGCATGGAGAACAGTGAAAATTTACTAGCATGTGTTAATCAACATGCAACACTTTCCCACTCTCCACTGCCTTTAAAAGTGAGTAGAAGAACTTTACCTCAACTTCTGCCTTCTTTACCTGAAAAATATCAAAACATATGTATTTAATAGAATTTAGATTAATGTTTGAATAAAATCAAATGTAATAAATAATAATAATTTCAAATTAGATGTAAATCTGTCTTTGTCTTAAGGCAATAATATGATTTCCCCTCTCCAACACTCCCCAAGCAAATGCATTCCCACAATTCCCACCCCTTTCAATAATTTAACTTATAATGCAAAGCAAACAACAGTGTTCTGTTCTCCTACCTATTATAAGTTAAATAATATATGCAATTATTTATTAGTGCCTCCTCTCCAGTAGGTGCCCATCGTTCATTTCAGTGGTTAGCAATCAATGCTACCCGTTGTTACTTCTAGGATTTTTTTTTTTTTTTAAACAACGTATAGGATTTTTATTTTTATGACAATGACCTCATGATTACATCAACTTTTGAGAGTTGTCACTTCCTCTTCACTGTAATTCATGTTAAGTGAAGAGTGCCAGAAAACTTTTTCTTACAAAATAAATTACCACCTTTATATGTGCTATTCAATACATTTTTGGGTTAATTATGCCAATAATTTATTAGGATTTGTTCATTCATATATACCCAAGCAGGCCAACCCAACATTTTAGTAGATTTATTATTAACATTTAAAATCTCTCGTCCCAGATGAATGGTTGGAGATTCTGAAATGTTTGAAAAAGTCCTTGACCACTGGCTGCATATTGCTTTATTTCAAAGGTACTTTGGTGAGAGGTAGAACTCAAGTGTTTTGATCATTCTCTGTGCATTTTAATTACTATTAGGAGGCACATACACCTCTGATCCTTATATAAAGGTTGATCATATAGAGCCAACAGAACTTTGTCATTTTGGCAAGACAGTGTTTTGTTTCCTCCATGCAAAAATGCAGCTTCACAGTTATCACATTGGTGAGAAGTCACAGCTCCTGTTCCTCATGCAGAAGTGGTGTGTATCATAGCAGTCACATTGCTGTAAACACCTGAGCACAGGTCACTTTGCACCGGCATTTGTCTGTTTTTGCCACACTTGTATTTCTATCACCAAACTTGCTGCTCAGCACATGGTGCTACTATTTTTTTCTTCCTGTGGTTGGCCTTTGCAATGAGATTCACAGTTAGCAGATATCGCTGCTGCACTTTTCATTTTGGCCTTGCACCCTATCAAGAAATTAGCAGTAAAAAAAAAATTCAAACACAGATTAGTTTGTAGTGGTTTCTACTGCCCAATGTATTGCATCATTCACTTTCAATTAAGACTCTCATCTAGGTTCTGTCCTCAGTGGTTTGTGAGTAATCACATGACAGATGGAGACACAACCCTTAGCATTTTATATACTGTATAGAGGGTTTGTAGGTTATATTTTTTAATTCTAGAGATATATTTGAGATATAAACAACACAATGGATGTGAAACTAAAATGTCGAAGCCTAATACAAAAAAGCAAGCATCTAAGCTTTTAGCATTTTTACTGTTTTAGAAAGCAACCAAAACATTTGTTTCTACCAGATAATGTCCTACTCCCAACAGCTCCACAGCTGCTTTGTGACCAGCAGACATCTGTGTGTAGCCGTAACTAGGCTCCTCAATTCTTTCTTGAAAAGGACGTTAGCTCCATTATTTCAAAATTCATCAAATTTACAAAGAGGTTCTGAATATTTAACCTTAGAAAATAATCAAGCATGTAATAAATAATCCAGCTGATTACTGAAATGCATTCTGATTGCTTCACCCACATAAGCAAAAATGAAGATTCTTTGACATTTTGAATCCTTAATCCATCGATTTTAAACTTTTGTTTGCATTTTGTTTATATATAGTTTAATATATAAAACAAGCTACTCTAATTACATAGGTTTTAATCATTCATTCTAGTAAATGCTTAGATTTTTAATAATCTTCTATTTGTCTTCCAATATATTTCTTTTTAACTAACATCATATTCTAAACATTTCACCTTTTTATCATGCTGTTAAAAATGCATAGACTATTAACATATCTTTTTTTCAAAAAATGTCAAAAAAAGACCTATTATTGCTCATGCCAGTATTTGCTTTCATGTGGCTTTGCCCAGCTTCCTGCAAATATCCTTTACAATGATCATTTCCCAATACAGTATCACACTTATTTCTTGACCTGCATTAATATGTTGTTTCTTCTAATATTTCAACATGTTAGCAGAAAAATGACAACATTTTGATCTACTAAAATCATTTCTGAAAAAAAAAATGAGCTGGCTAATTGACTTAGAAGGTATTTTATGTAGAAAGCAGGAAGGTAAGACAAGTCTCTCTATTATAAAAATAATTAAAAAAAAACTTGGAACGAGACTTTTTTTCCTGCGACGAGACGTGATCTTTTGAAGAGGGATCTTTTGAATAGAGACAGAGTGACACTTTCACGTACTGCGAGACAGTCAAGTCATATCATATTTGCAACCTTTGGAAGCAAGTTCCATGATAAACATGCAGAGCAGGTTAGAGATAATGGAAGTAGGAAAATTCGAAAGTCTCAAAAACATGAGAGTAAAGATCGCATTAGCGCAAACAAATGGGAAAATATTACTCGGTGAAATAATGTAACAGCGAAAAGAGATCGAATAGTGTTTGAGGATGTCTGGTGGAGAAGAGAGACGAGACAGAAGGACAGCTGATGCACAGGCTTTTAAACGTTCAAAGCGCCACACAAAATGCAGATCACGCGGAACGGGAGCAGCACAAAGCCAGCAGCTGATCGAGCGAAGAGGAGGTTAAAAAAACGACTATTATTTGTTTCCCATTGTATCACCGCTTAAGAGGGGTTTCAAAGGAGAGACCACGTCTCCTTGGGGTGTGTTCAGCCCCCCTTTTCACAATGGCGCGTAGCACTGGCTGGGTGGGGGGAATTTATTGGTGAGCAAAGCCCCCTTGTTTATTAAAAAGAAAATAGAAGTTCTACATTTAATGTGTATAAACAACCTATATAGTCTGTCAGTTTTGTCTGTGTGCCTCTGATTAAAAGAAAATTTCTCTGGTGTTGGACTAACGCTCTGTCATGGTTAGTTAATTTTAACTGTTATAGCTTTGAACACCATTGTAGTTAATCTTTCAATTGTTTCATATGGCAGGTCCGCCTACGTTATATGTGAATGACATAATGGTGTTTGTAATTATGCAGACAGCTGTTCTAATTCACTCTCCAGGACAGTTTCACCATTTTACAGAAAGTTCGGTCCTGCTGTTTTACAGTTTTTCAGGTACACAAGGGTAATAAGTCATATGGTGAATGGGAAAATGTATAAGGTGAAAGTCTCTGGATTAACACAGCAGTAGATTTATTTTAAACATACTGCTAAAGAAAAGGTTGTTCTTCAGACTTGTTATGAAAGTTACACTCAAAGGAGCTATATCAAACAACAAGAGAATTAGTGAGAGAAAGAGAAAGCATACACATTGCACAGCTGAGTAAGGTGGATCTTGAGTGAATCACAGTTTGATTCATTTCTCGATTTACTATAGAGGCTAGATCCTGGCAGACTCTCCTAATATTGTTACATTATTGCCAAATTCTGAAACAATTTCAATTTTTCCACACAAATTTGATTTTCTTTTCATTTTAGATATATAAGAAAATTTGAAAGCTCACCTCACAAAGACTCATACAGAGCTAAGGTTGTTTTATGGACAAATTATTCCCAGTCTTACAGTGTAGTCAGGTGACTTGGCCCCTTGTGAGCTGAGTTTCAATTCAGTTTATTTTTTTATATAGTACTCCTCACTGTGTGCTGTGACAAGTTCTCTGGTGAAATGCAAATACAGTGGAAACTCGGTTCACGACCAGACCAGTCCCTTGCAGACCTTTCCCGGGAAATCCCGCCTTTTGCCAGCCCCAGGAATGACGTCACTTCTGGGCACAAGGACGCTACTTCCAGTTCCTGCACCGACGACGTCATTTCCTTTACGGGCTGTTAAAACCGCCATCTTGTCTCCATACAGGCAGTTCTGTTCTGAACTCTGACCTAAGCACATCGTGCTACTAAATAAAAGCAACTTTAGCAGCCGAGAAAATAATATACGGGTGGCTGCCCCAACTCTTTATGATGTCTCCGACTCATTCTTATCACACACCTTATCATACATTTACATGCAACTCAAGGTGCTTTCCACAGATTAATCAAGGAAAGCAAAGATCTACCACATTTACTTGGATTATTATCATTAATTAATACTTTGATAATCTATACTAATAAAAGGCAAAGCACTCACTCACTCACTCACTCACTCACTCACTCACTCACTCACTCACTCACTCACTCACTCACTCACTCACTCACTCACTCACTCACTCACTCACTCACTCACTCACTCACTCACTGACTGACTGACTCACTCATCACTAATTCTCCAACTTCCCGTGTAGGTGGAAGGCTGAAATTTGGCAGGTTCCTTACAGCTTACTTACAAAAGTTAGGCAGGTTTCATTTCGAAATTCTATGCGTAATGGTCATAACTGGAACCTCTTTTTTGTCCATATACTGTAATAGACTGCAGCTCGATGGCCGTGGGAGGCGGAGTTGCGTATCGCATCATCACGCCTCCCACGTAATCACGTGAACTGACTGTGAACGCAGTACGTAGAAAACAAGGAAGAGCCCCCAAAGAGCGCTGAAGAAAACATTCATTACACAATTGAGAAGGCAGTGAAACAATAAGAAGCGAGTGAGTGACGCATACAAGCATATTCATAAGTGCAGCTACTGCGGAAACAAAGCACGGTGTAAACCGTAAGTTTAAATTAAGTTTATAGAAACGCTCCCGCTGCCATTTGCAATACCATATTCGCAACATACAAGTTTAATGAGAAGACACGAGGTATAAACGAGACTTTGGATCACTTTGTAACAGAGTTAAAATTGCTGTAGGGAGAAACTTTTAAGTGCCAGGTCTTAGCTAACATGTAGGAAAAGAATATGAAGCGACTGACGCATACAGACATATTCATGAGTGCAGGTACTTCAGAAACAAAGCACCGTGTAAACCTAAAGTTTAAATTAAGTTCATAGACCTACAAAAGGTTGCCATTGATTTGAGGCAAGATTGCTTTTCTCCTGTACAACTATATGTTGCATTCTCAACAGTAAGCTTGCACAGCTTGGTCATTTTACAACTGGGGTGCTGAACTGACAACGTGGTATACAAAGAGAACTATAACAATCATAATAAATGAACAATAAAACAGCAGAGAACCCGTGGATTAAATAAAAAGGTTGCTTCCTTGGCGAAGCAAGGAGAAAGGATGGGCTTATATGGCGTTCGTTTATAAAACAGCGGAGAAACTGTGTAAAGGCTGCTTCACAAAAAAACAGCAGAGCGCCTTATATGACCAGGCAGTCAGCTAAAGAAGGGAATCAATAAATAACTATAATCGTAATAAACGAACAAAAAATATCGGAGAATCCGCGGATTACATAAAGGAAATGGGTACCTGAACAGAAAAGTGAGTCTCGAATAGCTACACAATAACTATAACAATCGTAATAAACGAACAATAAAACAATACAGAACTGCTAAGCAAGGAGAAACGACGGCCTTATATGGCATTCGTTTGTAAAACAGCAGGGATATATATGTGAATGTATGTATGTATATGTGTATGTCTATATATATATATATATATATAGATAGAGATAGAGATATAAATATATATATATATATAGATATATAGATATATAGATATAGAGAGATAGATATATATAGATATATAGATGTAGATATATATATGTAGATATGTATATATATGTGTGTGTGTGTATGTATGCGTGTATATGTATGTGTATATATATGTTGATATGTGTGTGTGTGTATATATATGTGTGTGTGTGTATATATATATATATATATATATATATATATATATAACCTATTTAACACACTACTTCTCCACTGCGAAGCGCGGGTATTTTGCTAGTTTCTAATAAACGTAAGTGTACTAAGTACAAAATCAACCAGGTATTGTTAAGCAAAATGTAACCACTAAAGTGCAAAACAAACCTTTACTCTTATCAGAAAAAGGTTTTCTAATTAAAATATTTCTACATTTATACATTAAGGTTGACAAAAGAACAACCAGATCTAATTAATATAAATTTATATATAAATAAATACATATACGGTGGAACCTCAGTTCACGACCATAATTCGTTCAAAAACTCTGGTCGTAAACCAATTTGGTCGTGAACCGAAGCAATTTCCCCCATAGGATTGTATGTAAATAAAATTAATCCATTCCAGACCATACGAACTGTATGTAAATATATATATTTTTTTAAGTTTTTAAGCACAAATATAGTTAATTAAACCAAAGAATGCACATCTTAATGGTAAACTAAATGTAAAAACATTGAATAACACTGAGAAAACCTTGAACAACAGAGAAAACTAACCGCAATAGTTCACGCTATAGCGCTACCAACCGCTTGCTAAAAACACTTTTTTTTTTAATGAGTTTTAAGCACAGGGAAAAAAAATGAACATTTGAAAAAATCCGTAATTTAATAAACCACCAAGAAAAGTAACATTGCAACAATGCACGCTACGAACCAATCGCTGTAAACAGAAGTGGAAACAAAATCAAGCCCATTGCATTCTTTAACTGCCTTCCTACCTTATGCGTCCAGCCCCCTATCTCTCTCGCGCTGCCTGTGTGTGTGTGCGTCTACGCTGCCTGTGTGTGTGTGCGTCTCTCTCTCGCGCTGCCTGTGTGTGTGCATCTGTCTCTCTCTCGCACTGCGTGTGTGTGCGCGTGTGTGTGCGTGTGTGTGTGTGCGTGTGTGTGTGTGTGTCGCGTGCTCTCTTGCTCTCTCTCTCTTGCTCGCTGCACAGGAAATGCACAGGGAGAGACTGAACATGTACAAACCGAAAGGGAAACTGGCTTGTTCGTATATCGAGTGTGTGGTCGCAGAACCGAGGCAAAAGTTTGGCGAGCTTTTTGGTCCTAAACTGATTTGTACGTGTACAGAGACGTTCGTGAACCGAGGTTCCACTGTATAAACTTTACTAATTATGTAGTGAGTACCCAAAAACACAAAGTAGTTTGAAACTTTAACAAAAATGGAGCCCAACACTGTCTGTTGAACTACGACCAGTTGACATTGGATGAGAGGAAAATAAAAACTCCATTCGGCACCATCCCTGGGTAAAATAAACCTCAGGAGGTTCCATTGTCCATTACAACAGAGACTAAGGCAAGCTGGTAGCTCTCCCCATCTTGGGCATTCTACAGTCAAGTCTGCCAGGCTGAGTAATCTAACAACCAAATCATTTTATCTGTTGATTACAGATATCCCAACATTTCAGTTTCTTTTCCTAGGCAGAAAACAGTGATTTTGTGTGTGTGTGTGTGTGTGTGTGTGTGTGTGTGTGTGTGTTTGAATGGACTTACAAATGATTCATTTATACCTTAAGCCCATTGCATCTGAAACATGCTTTGGCTTAATGTGACCATGAACTTGATTAAATGGGATTGTTATGTAAATTGTTTTACTTATTGGTTGTGATACTGTAGATTGACACATTTTTCCTTAACCTCCACCAAATAAAATGAATAAGGTTTAATTGTAGTATACTACAAAATCAAATGGCAGTAATGAATATATTGCTAAACATTAAAAATATTATCCTATTTTTACCAAAGTCTATCCTTCATTTCCTTTTCGTACTCCTGTGTAGGTCCTAATTTTTTTGCTTCTTCCCTTACAACAGATTGAATGGCAGCAAGCTTGAATGGCAGTATGACTGAGAGACAGCCACCTTTGGATTATGGTGTCCAGATCCGCTTTATTAATGACCTGAAAGAGTCCAGCAAGTCCAAGAAGGTGACCCGCAGCTCGGGATCTTCCTCATCTTATGGCGTGGCAGTCAGAGTGCAAGGTATAGATGGGCAGCCATATGTGGTTCTCAAAGGTGGTGACAAAGGTGATTCCTATGGAGTGCAGCTGAAAAGCGGTGAACTCCCACTGGCCAATACTGATCGTCGTTCAGAGAGCTCTGATCTCTCCTACAGTAGCCTTTCAAAACGAAGTTTTGTAAGTGGAAGCAATACAGACTCTTTTCCTGAAAATCCATACCCTGTGGATCAGAAGTTACCAATACAACATTCTAGAAGTAGTTCTTTATACAGTACATCAGATGATGAGCTCAGCAAGGTGAAACCTCAAACAGTGCAATACAACTATGAAGAACATATTTTTGATGAGAAAGGGCTTAGGAGAACAAGCCCCAGAACAGCTGGCAGCTCTCCAGTGTCAAGCCAAGGGGATTATAAATCTGGTTCGCAACACAAGCCTACAACTGATGTGCTTAGAAGGTCTCAGTCTCAGGGATCTCTGCTGGAGTCTCCAACAGACAGTAGTTTCAACCGTAGAAGCAACAACATCTGGTCTTCAGATGGCTATGAAAAGTCTCCTCATAAATCTGTTTTGCCTGAGGATCAGAGACGAAGTCTTCAAACAAGTTCTGTGATGAACTTTTCAGAGAACCATGGAAGTTCATTCCATGAAGAGAGAAATTACAGTGGTAGGGATAGATCAGAAGGAGGGTCCCATTGGTCATCTAATTCTTCATCGTATTCATCTTTAAATTCAAGGAGAACTCCAAGCAATGCTGCCCTTTCTCCTACACCAGTATCACAAGCAGACCAACTAAAAAATGCTGGGGGGCAGCTCCATTGACACTAACCCCATGGCTCCTGTTAATAGCCTCATCAGCAAATTCAACAGCAGTAGCAGTGGAGGCCAGCAGTCCAGGGGCCGTACAGGAGTCAGGTCCAGGTTCTCCACAGATGAGAGAAAACGCTCTCGTAGCCTGGATAATCGCCTTTCGTCAAGAGAAAGCTCATTTGAAGAATCCACAATTCAGAGCTCTCTTGACAGGGTTGACTTTCGAACACCCCCACAGTCACCAGGTAACCAAGCCCCAAACAACATGGCCTCTTTCACTTCGGTGTACAGTAGCAGTAGCCTTGGTAGGCCCACAAAGCAGACAGTGGTGTCTCATACCAGAGTAACAAGTAGCTTCAACAGCTCAACAGTGAATAACAACTGGCAAGATGATCAAAGAGCCATTGAACCATTTGTTGAGACACAACGGGTATCCAGCATGAAGTCTGAAATGCAGGTGAGCACATGAAGTGACAAAGACTAGCCTTAAACAAATTTTATCACCTACACAATGTTTTTAATGCAGAGGAAATTTGTTGGAAGTTTAGA
Source organism: Erpetoichthys calabaricus (assembly GCF_900747795.2). NCBI lineage: Eukaryota > Metazoa > Chordata > Cladistia > Polypteriformes > Polypteridae > Erpetoichthys > Erpetoichthys calabaricus. The sequence continues at coordinate 86,785,311 of NC_041395.2, forward strand.
AAACTACATCTTAACTAAATTGCCACATTTTCCTTAAATGTGTTATTTCAAAGTTTCATGTAATTAAAAAATGTATTAAAATATTTGTTAATATACAGTATGCAGATGCTACTTCTGAAAGCTATATAGGTTTTGTTTTTCTCAGTTAGTATTTATGCAGGAGCATTTAATACATGTGTATAGTGTTCGCTGGGCATATTTACAGCATGTCTTTGTTAGCTATACACCACAGTTGTCAGTAATGGTAGTAAAGTAAATTAATGCAAAATAAGAACAGTCACCATTTCCTATAATTTGAAGTACTGAAAAAAAGAAATGAGATGGCCTGTTCAGCATGCTTATCCAACCACAATCTATTTTATTTGAGGAATTGATAGAAACTGTAAAGGATATATCTGTACTGAAAGATCAGTTATGAGTTTTACTGTGTTGTTGATGTAAATACGACTCAAGTACTTCATGATCCAATTTACTCATTATGTTACCATAGGCAGAACTCTTTAAAATTACCAGGTTACCAGAAAGGCAGATGGTGGGAGCCACTTTGCTCATAGATGTGTTGCATTCCAACACAGTATGCTCCCAGATTCAGATATTTTCATTTCAGTAGATGATGGCTATGTTAATTGTACCTGATCACAATATACTGTGCCTTTATTCCTTAGACTTGTTTTCTTCCAGTTTGGGGAAAAAAGGTTGAGTCATGGTTTTCCTTGGTGCCTAATATATGCTTTGCCTCTGTTGCAATTGGAATTCTTATGGCTAACAGCCTCCTCTTGCAAAGGCAAAAGAGATTTTGATATCACAACTGAGTCTACAAACAGAGAAATAATCATACAAATTACATTATACTGTAAATTAATAAAGATGAATCCAATTTAAATGCCAGATGCACTAGAACGGAACACATTGTGGACACCAGACCATCACACCTATATGAGCTTTTTGGACATTCTGTTTCACACCCTTGGACTTTAATATGGAGTTGCCCCAAGCCTCCCACCTTCCAGCACCTATAACGGCCTACACTGTTCAGGGAAGACTTTCCATGAGATTTTGGAGTGTGCTGTGGAAATGTGTGCCTTTTCAGTCAAAAGAGCATTTGTGACATTGGCTTAAAAGACCTGGCTCACAATCTGTGCTCTGATTCATCCCAAAGGTGTTCAGTAGGGTTATGGTGTCAGGGATCTGTGTGGGCCACCCCAGTTCCTCCACACCAAACTTGTCAAAATCTATCTTTATGATCCAGGCTTTGTGCACAGGGGCACAGTCTGGCTGAAACAGAAAAGGGCCTTCCCCAAACTGTTGCCACAAAGTTAGATGCACACCATTGTCTTACATGTATTTGTTTGCTATAGTCTTAACATTACATTTCAATGGAACCAACAAGCCTAGTCTAAACCCTGAAAAAACAGTCCCAGACTCCTACAACAAACTTTACAGTAGGCACTATACAGTCCAGGAATTCTCCTAGCTTCTGTCAAAGCAGATTCATTCATCAGACTGCCAAATACTGAAGTATGATTCCTCACTCCACAAAAATGTTTTCTCTCCTCCAGAGTACAATGACAGCTTGCTTTACACCTTTCCAGCTATTACCTGACATTGTGCATGATAATCTTAGGCTTGTGTGCAGGTGCTTGGCAATGAAAACCCATTTCATGAAATTTAAAAAAGATTGTGGAACAGAGTGACTTGCAGAGTCGCAAAAATAGTTCAAAATAGTTAAATGTGTCTCGAACAGTTAATAACAAAAGACAAGAAAATAAACAGGAACACAATGGAGCTAAAGCATAAATCAGGTGCTTAAGCTGCATTCCTTTTTTTCTTAAGTCTAACCAGGAGCTCCATTCTCTTGAGTATTCGGTTCATGAATGAGACTCCTCTTTCTGAGGACGAGCTTTTTTTATATGCTTTGGCTCGGAAGAGATGTGACTTATGGGAGTGATGGGGCCAAAGTCTTTTGGTCTCCCGGGTTGTCTTCTCTGAACTGTGGAGGAAAAAATCAAGACAGTTAGAAACAGAGCCCCATCTCTCCCTGAGGCAGTATGCATACCTGATCAGAATTGGCAAGTTCGTCATCAGATGCACATGCATGGCAGAGCTTTTATTTTTGGCTTTTAAGAGTATCAATGGATAAACTACAAAAACAACAGATCTAGGGGTTGTCAAGTTTATTATGTAGTTAATCTCCGTACTCATTCTAATTGACTTCCACATATTCTACCACAGTTGTGGCAGTCTTGAAAAATCTGTCTCTTTGTTCAGCAGCTAAAGTCCACTCCAGATCTCCTTCGAGACCAGAAACAGGTGTCTGGACTATGTGGAGAGGAAGAGCAGGCCAAGCAAGTCATCTTCAACATTCTTCGAGAAGGGTCAGTATGACACTTTTTTTTGTGGTCCATGTGGTTTAGATCATTATACATAGAGTTTCCAACCATCTGAACCATGGTGACTCAGAAAATAAAAAGTGTTAGAAACATTGGGCCCCAAAACTGCTGCAGAGTCCCAGTCCATGAACCTTTAATTGGGACTGTATTTGTAGATTCTCTGAGGGTACTTGAAAGCATCTTTATACTCCCAGTTTTATATATTTTGGTGCTGTTGAAAAAAGAAGTAAAACCAGATTAATTTAACGATTTTTATTCTTATTGCATAATTGGCTTCTTGTACTAGATTTTTTCTTAACATTTTGCGTAATATGAAATAGTTGTATTAACAGTAATGGAATGGTGTCGTCTCATAGAGCAAAAATACTCATTGAAGGAAACATTATATAATGGCATCCGGCCATTAGAAGCAGACAGCTAATTTACATGATGGCCTGCCTGGTTTGAACATTAATGCTTTTCCTCCTGTGGGGCACTTGCTGCTGCCACTGTTCTTGTTACTGTTATTACTGATGGTGTCATTAAAATGTTAGTTATTTACGTGCATAGTATTTTCCATTTCTGTACAGTTACTGTTACTTTTTAAATAAAATGCCATTAATATCACTCTCACCAAACAGAAAAAGAAGAGGCAGGGGTGGTGGTGGCATCATTGCTGTGTGCTGGTTGGAGGTTGTAGCAGTGAATGAAAGTGTGATGAAATAGAAAAACATAAAGAGGAATTAGTGCCAAGTTCTACAAACACCATTTCTAGATTGACCATGTCTTTTGTCATTTTCATTTCCATTGCAGAGGCAAGACAAAAGAGACCAGAAGTTGATGCATAACCCAAATAAAAACAGTACACTGTATACGTACAGTACATAGTAAAAAGATTGATGCCACATTGCACTAAAAACAGAATAACTTAACATAGAAATGCCACATTGATTCTCATAACTTTGAAGAAGATGACTCGTAACTCAAAAAAGGCTATTAAATAAAACTCCTCATGAATGCAAAAAACACTTGTAACTCTAACCCCATATGTGGATGGATATCTGTATTACAAGAGAATAGGACACGGGCAGTTAGAAACTGCAGACCAAAAAGCAGAGACTCTGGGACAATCCCAAATCGTATGAGGAAATCCAGATTCCAAGCCTAACATGCGACCACCAGTACTAACATGACAGAACCCACAATGCCCCAAACCAAAGAAACAAAGCGATTCAAAGCCCATAACAATTAAAACACAATACTAGATGGTAGTAAAGTTCAAAACAAGTTCCAGTTTCATAGAAGAATGGTGGTGAAGCAGCAGTTTAAGGGACTGAAAAATGCAGAAGTATACATAAAAGAGGAACATGCCAGTCGTTTGGAAGTTATCAGTGGTATGTGAGATTTTAAGACGATCCTGCAGAAATTGTTTAAAGCCCAGTTCATGACCTCTTTTCATTTACATTCATTTGTTTAGCAGACACTTTTAACAAAAGCAACTTGGAAGAGAGCTCAACATAATCGAGTAAGCATCAGCCTGGGGGACTGTTTAGGGGCATGTGTTAGAGGACTAGGGTACAAAATTTATCACCACAAGTGAAGGGCTCTAAACCAAATAGAACACCACAAAACTAGTTAATCTTTCCTTATTTACAAGAACCTGTCAAAGCCATTATCAATTAGATATTCACAGAACAAGAGAGTCTTTGTTACTGAAGTCTTAGTCAAGAAAAAAAAAATCACTGGCCTTCAGAGAACAGATTTGGAGTATTCTTTGCCTTCAAAGAATGTCTGGTGCTTGGTAAAGTTGCCAAGCTTTAATATTAATGGCCTTGGGCAGGAAGAAATAAGATTAGGCATAAGGACCCTATGACACCACTCCACTACCAGCATGAAATCAACAAAGGATGGAAATAGAACTGGCCAAAGCTTGTTCAGAAGTTGAGTCATCTCCATTTTCAGCATTTTCTTTAATTCCCAAGATAAGAACATTATTTCTGCAGTGTCTGTCTTTTAGTGCAATATACCACCCACATTTTTGGTGTGGTAATTTTCATTTTATGGTAGCTGATAGTTTCTATTATCATTCTATTCTCAGATGAGATCCTGCTCAGTTTTAACTTTTCATGTCATTTCAGAGAGTACCAAGCTCAACCAGAAAACTCTGCTGTAAAGGTTCATGCATTTCAAAGAACTGGTTAATGATAAAGTACTTCAAAGAGAGTTGTTCGTTATTATTGTTATTATTATTATTTACTTACTAGCCCTGCACTGATTCAGCGCCTTCATGTGGGTGAGTGGTGTGAAAGGAAAAAAAATTATTGACTGCTTGCAAGTTACTAAGGGATAAAAAACTAACAAAGCTGTTTAACTATAAAGGCAGGTGATTCATACAGGCGTCTGTCATAAGACAGGGTGCAGTAAGCTGACCAAGGACAATTTCCTTTTTTGGAACTCATCCGTTAGACACAGGAAGGATGACTTTTCCCTCTTTATGGCACCATCTGCAATGTACACAAAATAGAAACCTTTAGCCGATTCATGCAATGTAAAATGAATTGCTTAGATAAACATATGGTGCTTATTGATAAGTAAGGAGAAGGAGGAGGGAGGAAAGATATTAAAAGCCAATTGAAACAGGGGAGCTTTGCTGTTCTGCCTTGAAACGTAGAATCCATGTACTTCTGTGAGACTGAATAAAGACTGATTGATTGAACTATTCCTGTCTTCCTCGGAGATCTCCTTCCACAGTGGTTTGCATGACTAATGATCCCCTGAGCAATGCCTTCGAGAGCTGTGTACTCCTAATAGCGCCACCCATGGCAGTAAAGTCAGAGGTGAGCTCCTGACTATGACTGACTCAAATGCAGTCCCTTCCCACCAAGGATCCATCCAAAGTAGTGCAATTACATGCCTTCCCTTGTCATCCTGCACACGGCTTGGCACGTGGAGTCCCCAACACGAAGTGAAGCGGTGTGTCAAGTTATTTAGGTTTACTGCATTAATGTCTGCCCAAACTTGAAAAAGGCCTTTAGCTGATTAAAGAGGACGCATGGAACAACTCTTCCTTTTCGTAATTTGATGTTGTTTAATAATAAACAGGTTGCAAGAGCAATAGTAACAACAGGAACAGGATTGAATTAGGAGTAGGTTGATAACCTTAAATAAATAAAACTCATATTTTCATTCATGCAATAACAATTTTGTATATACATACACTCCTTTATTATTTCAAACATACGCTATTTACTAAAAATAAACATGCTTGCGCGATATCGCGCATTAACTGAACTTACTTATTCTTTTACATAAATAACATCCGTCACTAAGTCAGAAACATTTCACATTAAAAAAGGGAATTTTTTTAACATACCAGTGACGTCTCCAAAATCAGCTAACACATTAAGCTTTCTAATTCCTCCGTGACGCTTTTTTCTTTTTCGTTCACAATTGCCTTCTCCGTGCCTTCTTTTAACAATTGAGTGTCTCTTCCATGCAGCAGTACGCTGACCCTGACTTCCAGAAACAGTCTCTCCCTCTTCACATTCAACCTTTATTTAAACAGACATACACAAGATCATTTGTCTTTTTGTTTTTTTGTTTTTTTTTTCTCAAACGTATTAAATAACGACGTTTAAGCTCGGCTTAATGGTGTAATTGGGGATTGCACAACCTCACTACTACCGACATCAATAACTCCCTTGTGCAGGCTCTTTCCTTCTTCGGTCTCCCTCTTCTTTCTTCTTCTTACTTATGTGGCTGATGCCTTTTTCTATGGTGACTTGAAGTATATGAGATAAAATTGGTTATAAAATGTATTTTCTTTTTCTAATTGGAGCACAGGAATGTGAAGCAACTTGCACATGTTCACACTCCTGTAGTGACAGCAGCAGAATTTGAAACCACAACCTCAGGTTTTTAAAGTCCAAAGCCTAGATTCCTAACGGTAGCCAAGATATTTTTTTATACTGTATAACTTAAGTAATAGGGAAAGGGTGAGAATTATAAATAGTTGGAAGAAGTGATTGTGTCTGGGGAGCTTCTTCAACCTGCATCCATCAACAACCAAATGTCATGTGCTATTCCAGGAAATTGCATTTCTCTTGAATTATTAAGTTTAAGTAGGCAACATGTTTAATTACCCTTTTTTATTCATATTTTTCAAACTTCTTTCCTCTATGCAAATTTACCCTTGAAGAAATCAATTAGCAAGTCATATAAGCACTCAAAACCCATAATGACAGCATAACATTTTTTGGATTTTAAAGAAAACATCAAGCTTTCATATTGAAATTGCATAAAAGCAACATTCTCAAACACGCTTCAGCTAATTCATGGTTCGTTTTGTGAACCAGTCAATTAAAAAAAATAGTTGTACGTTAATGTTTGAAATATATTTTATAAAACTGTTAATAATAAATTACACCCAAAAGCAATAGAAGCAAACTGAAAAACACTAAGATTGCAATATCACATAAACGGGCATGTGTTAACCGTGTAAGTTTGAAATCCCGTAGATGTGAGTAATTAGTTTTTTTGGCCTTGACCCAGCCAGTGAGAATGCACCTGATGCTCGTGTTTGGAGTCCTGTCATATTCTGTGAGCATATTCTTGTCAAATGCATAGCAGTAGCATTGGTGAGAGGGAGCTGACATTTGAAATCAAAATTTAAGGATTTGTGCTTTTTGTGTTTATTACTACCCTTGGTCAACATGGAATATGTTATTTTTGTCATATTAGGAGACCCTTTTAGATTTTATAAAAGGTCAATCTTAGTGTCTTTTTGTTAGTTCACATAGATTGATGTGGTGGTGTTGAAAAGAACCCACTAATGTGAGTAAAGCAACAGAAATGTTGGCCATACGTTGGAAAAAACACTGGGGGTGAGACTATTTAACTGTTTGGGCAACAGAATCACTGAGTTATTCAAAAAAAGCTATATTCTTTCTTCTCTCTGTCTGATTTATATAACACTAGCAGATAACAGAAGCACAAATTGCCTAACTATTCATCAGATATTTCCTGCTTTCAAAGGTCTTTAGACAAATTGGCAAGCAGAATTCCCATTACCAGCATTCCCGGACTGTCATTATTGCATAATATGGAATTTCCTTCCTTTATCAAATCTTTTCACTTTCTGATGCATTATCACTTTTGGACTCCCATATGCAAACTACAGAAATTTTGCCCCCTTGTGGCTCATCATATATTAAGCCACATGAAAGATATCCCTGCCTTGCTTTGAGCCTTTGACCTGCAAGTGCATTTCACACTCCATAAAGAGTGTGAGAAGCCAGGCTTTCCACAGTGTATCATTATCCATAGACATTTTTCAGTGTGCCCGTTCATTTCTGTTTAATGTTATTTCATATATCCTTTACAGATCTATGTAAACCAGACTAGGCTCAACCTAAGTAGATTACATGCATGAAATATTCCACACAATGCAGTGTCCATTATCCAAACATATTGCACAGAAGTATATCCCTAGGGTCCTATTATTATTCATAAACTATAGGCTCTTAGAATATTACTGAAGAGAGATTTCACAGTAATTAAAAAATACTCTTACATGAATGAATACAATCACTACAGGGTGCTTGTTAACTAGAACTCTGCAACTGCAATGCAGTCATATCAGAGTAGTGAGGAATGTTGTTTCTGCATAACTGGCAATAAAGCATTTACTTTTCCTTAACTTTTTCTTTTCTATTTAATTTCACATTTTCTTTGTGAAAGACTTCATAAAGTCTAATAAAAGACAAAAGCAACAACCAAGTTTGTCAGTCTCCGTTAAGTGTTTGTTTTATATGATTCTTGTTGTTTAGGATATCTTTCTGTGAGATACTGTGATTATGACACTACCAAAATGACAAAAGATAAATTTAAACTGGAACCTTACCCTCATTCTTCATGAGCAAATCTAATGGCATCCCATGTGCACTCTTCTAGATTAGGCTGAGCAATTTTTAAAATGTTATGTTAGTCTAATTCAAGAGAGCCATGGTTAGTTGTCTGCTTGTGAATCACAAGCCTATGTGGAGCACTAAATCAGAATCTGATTTTCTAGTCTGACCTCCTCTTTTCACTTGTTTATGATTTCTTTTCTAATAGAAACAATGAGAATGAAACTAGTGTGAAACGAAAAGTCAACCTTGTGTTTGAGAAAATCCAGGGATTGAAAGTAAGTGCATACCTTGGCGACTGTTTTTAACAAGAAAGAAAAGAGACTGCAGATAAAACTATCCAAATATTGCTTAATTTTTAATCACTTGATATTTAATTATCTCTTTCATAAAAGAACACAAGCCCCTCCAGTGATAACCAGTCTGCTGCTCTTCAAAAGGATAACCTGGAGAAGAAAGTTTTGGAGTTACAAAGGCAGCTAAATACAGAACGAAAGGTACTGGTGCCTCTTCTCGCTGTTTTTTAATGTGGTGATCCATGCAGTATATACCCAGTGAAATGAGTCTCCAGGTTAAAACTTCACACTAACTATTTGACACTAACTATTTTTTAACGTATGTGTTTATGAAAATGTCATTTGTAAAAAGCAAAAAAAAAAGTATCCTGAAAATCCATTTGCCTTCTTCATTTTGATGTTGTTTGTTGATTAAACACATTATTACAATCTATAAGCTTTTAGTGGCACATTTAAATATTAACGGTAGTTTCTATGTTTCACAAAAAGCAGTTATTATGAATTCTTTTTTTGTTATTCCTCTTGATTTTCCGGTCTTAATTGTACCAGTACAGCAACTAAACATAATCAGAATGAATGTTACTTTTTATCTTATTGCTCTTACACGTGTTTCTCTCATTAAACAGAGTCGTCAGAATTCAACAGGCCAGAATGAAGCAAAATTACATGCTGACCTTGAGGACAGTCGGGACAAAATTGTGGAGCTGCAGGAATTGATGAACAGGAACAAGAATGAGTTGCAGTCCTCAGTTGCAGAGTAAGATGGAGAGGGTGGTAGAATGTGTGTTAGAATACAGTGAACATGCCTAGCTGAAGCCATATTTGATCTCTCAGCAGAAATAACCTGTTGGTACCAACAAAAATGTGATGTCTAAGCTGTATGAGAACTCTTCAGACTGATTTGAACCAGTCAAATCAAGGTGTACTGTGGTTTGGAATGACTTCACTATCTATTGAGACTCACTATGTTTATGTATTCAGGTTGATGCAGGTTCGAATGGAAAAAGAGGCAGTTGAAACTCGAGTTCGAGAACTTGAGGACAATCTATCAGCACTTCAAGAAGAAATGAGACAAGATAATTCTCTCCAGGCTGATAAGGATGTTCTGGAGACGGTATATTGCCTGTTTCTATATTGTATCATGTTTTTTTTTTTTTTTTTTTGAAAATGTTTACATTTGGTACCCCTTAGAAGGCACTAGGGATTTATTGGAGATTTATGATAACTTATTTTTCACTGGTTGGGTGAGTATGTGCCACATGAAGTACAGTCAATTCTCACTATTCATAGAGATTACTTAAAACAAAATCCAACAGATATGGAAACCACAGCTGCTGAAGCATTAATCCTATGGGAAAAATGGGATTAGGTTCCGATGCAGCGCCCTTAGTTTTTTCCTCCTTGAGGCTCTGTAGTGCTCCTTTCACAGGTTTACCTACATAAACCTTGTTATGACTTTCACTTCCTCTATAGCCAGGTTTGATTGTCTTCTAGGCGCTCCACCAGAGACTGTGAGTGACTGCTGCCAAGCCAAGGACTTCACTAAACCACCCAATTTGTAGTAGCGACAAGCTACTGTATGTACAAAGGGTATGGACTTATAACTTACACTTCTTATAAATACCTTGTTTGCAATTGCAAGCCTCGGTCCTTATCCTTATCATTAATGGAGATCAACAAGATGCCTGCGCCTCTCAGTGCAGGGTAGAAACATGTTGATCCATCCAATGTAGCATGCATGCAACCCCAGAGCGTGACAGACACATTATTGTTCAATCTCACGTTTCACTGCTGAACAATAGAACATGTTCAGGAGCGGGTGTGATTAGACCTCAACTGCCAAGAAAAGCATTATACCCTTCATAGCAAGATAAGCAAATCTGCGGGAGTGGAATACATGGATAGCAAGGATATACTGTATTTCCATCATTATAAACAATTTGTGATATTTTGCACAGTTACAAAGGCTAAGACCAAACAATTGTGCTAGAGTTCTCAAAGCAGCTACTGATTGTGCCAGCCTTAGTAATTAGAAAGCTTTGCTTAGAATCCTCTGTCCCTTTTTACTCTTTGGCTAGTATTTATCAGGAAGCAACAAAAACATTTGGTAATAATAGAATGTATGATGTTTTCTACAGTGACTTCAGAAAAGCTTACTATAAGGTACTCTGTGAGAGTCCAGTCAAACCAAAATAATACAAGATGTATAGATAGGGTCAGGATTAGGTGAAATACAGAAAATAATTTATCGTGCTAGGGTCTTTTTCTAACTTGGAAGATTTCATAATTCAGATCCTGCAGGGATTAATACTGGGCCCATTATTTATTGTTTGATTAAAACTTTGATGAAATTTTCAAATGAAGCTAAACTTGGATGGGTTAGCAGATATCCATCCATCCATTTTCTAACCCGCTGAATCCGAACACAGGGTCACGGGGGTCTACTGGAGCCAATCCCAGCCAACACAGGGCACAAGGCAGGAAACAATCCCGGGCAGGGTGCCAACCCACTGCAGGACACACACAAACACACCCACACACCAAGCATACACTAGGGCCAATTTAGAATCGCCAATCCACCTAACCTGCATGTCTTTGGACTGTGGGAGGAAACCGGAGCGCCCGGAGGAAACCCACGCAGACACGGGGAGAACATGCAAACTCCACGCAGGGTGGACCCGGGAAGCGAACCCGGGTCTCCTAACTGCGAGGCGCAGCGCTACCACTGCGCCACCGTGCCGCCCGGGTTAGCAGATATCTAGCATTAATTTAAGTAAAGAGATTTGGACCCGAGCTGAATTCACCTTACATAGTGTAACAATCTCAAACCTGCTTAATCCAATTTAGAATGACTTGGGCCAGCTCCTACCCCAGCAGCAGTGTTGTGGCCCAAGATGAAAAACAACTCTGGACAGGACATCAGTCCACTTCAGGGCCCACTCAGTCTCACACACACACACCCATAGTCATATTGCCACCAAGACAATTTGGATTTGCCAGTCAACCTTATCTGAGAATGTACAGACGCCATCTGGTCAATGAGATCTGGCTATGAATTCAGTGAAGCAAGCATTGTAGAACCCTTTTGGAAAAAGATTTTTTTTAATGAGCTTAAGTTTTATATTACTGTTCATAACCTTACAATATACAGAGATGTTTAAAAAGGCAATGTTTATAGTCAGCTGATTATGCTTATGGTGTATAACCCACTTTTAAGGTCACATCTAAAACATTTTGTGTACTATTGATTTGCATATTACAAACACAGCAGTCTGAAATAATTTGGAGAGAAGTTCTGTTGGAATAATATAAGGCCCGTTAGGCTGGAGGTATGAAGAACACCTAAACGACTTCAGTCTACCCATCTTAAACAAAGTCTGGTGGGAATAAGTTGTAGAAATAGTTATTTAACAAAACAGTGGAACATAAATAGAAGAGTACATTACTCACAAATTTTATAAAATATCTTTAAAGGTAGGGAACAGTATTTGTATGGAAAATGTTAAACTAGTTGTTGAAAGCAGTACATTGGTGGTCAAGTCTTTCAATTGGGACAAGTTTGTTGGTGCCCCTCCATTAAAAAAGAAGAAATCACAATCGTCTCTGAAGTAACTTGAAACTGAGAAAAGTAATTGGCACCCATGATTGTTTATTCCATATTTTACAAAATTCAGACTTTGCTTTAAAGTTTCAATTCATCAGAATATTTCCAATAACACAAATGAAAATGGCATGGACAAAAATGATGGGACCCTTAACCAAACATTTTGTTGCACAACCTTTACAGGCAGTCACTGCAAACAAGTGATTCCTATACCTCTCAGTCATATTTCTGCACCCGTCAACAGATAGTTTGGCCCACTCTTACTGAGCAAAGTAGAGGATCCATGACCTGTGATTGAGACAGCTTTCTGACACTGGACAGTACATTTCCTCCAGAATTTCTTGATAGTCTCGAGACTTCATTGTTCTCTGCACAGACTCAAGGCACCCAAACCAGATGCAGCAAAGTAGCCCCAAACATAACCAAGCCTCCACCATGTTTCACAGTAGTTATGATGTTCTTTCCTTTGAAAGCTTCATTTTTTCGTCTGGACATAGAGATGATGTGACTTGCCAAAAAGCTTCGGTTTTGTCTCCTCTATCCAAAGGACCTTCTCCCAGGAACATTATTGATTATCATTACAAATTTTAGCAAATTTATCATTATGCATTTTAGCAAATTCCAATCTACCTTTTTTATGTTTATCTTTCAAGTCTGGCTCTTCTTCTATTGAGCCCACTGTCGCTCAAAAAGTGACAGATGGTGCAATCAGACACTGATAGACCCTGACCTTGAAGTTAAGTGTGTATCTCTTTGGAAGTTGTCCTTGGCTTTTTATCTACCACTATCACTATCTGCTGCCCATTCTGGGGTCAATGTTTCTCTTGCGGCTGACTCCTGGGAAGTTAGCTACAGTCCCATGAACATCTTATAATAATATAACTGTTATTACAAGAACATCAAGCTGCTTGAAGATGGCCTTATAGCCATTGCCTTCAACATGCTTGTCTGAGGACATCAGAAATAAAATTATTGACCACACTCCTTTACTTTCTCTCGTCTGTGTTCAGTCTGAGACACACGATGACACCAAACAGCAAAGTGACTGCTTTTCTCCATTTTAATAGGCTGAATGACTGATTGCATGATTGGAGACACATGTGATACTAATTAAAGAAAATAGCTAGTTTAAAAAACATTCTAATCCAATTATTTATGATCTTTTCTAGGAGTGCCATCAAATGTGTCCAGGCCATTTTAGAATATCTTTGTAGAATAAGCAATATTTTATCTCTTTTCACACTTGCTTTGCTGTACTTGATTTGTATCATCTTTGATAATATCGTAATTGTTGTTTTAGCAATGGACAAGCTGAAATTATCGAGTAAGTGACACACATTCACTGTCTCATGTAACCTTACAGAATAGACTACCTCACATGCACAAAGAGAACACATAGGCGTACAGAGCCGTCATACCATAAGTTAAGTCTAAGAATGAATGATAAAACAGCCTCTCAATCTACGTCGTTAAATTTAATTACAAGACTTGAATTCTCCTCACTCACGTGGAGGTGATTTGTCTTTAAAAAGACTGATGTTGCTTAAAAGACAGCAATGTGCAAAGTGTCGGAAATTCATTTGAATGGATTATATTTATTTCTGTAAGAATGATCTACCTATCAGGTATGTTTTATTTCACAAGCCAACTTGGTTGGGGGTCCTCAATTCCAAAGCATATTTTTTACTTTAATTATTTAAAACACTCGCACAGATCCTCACCCCGCTCCATCCCACCCCTATGGGTGCAGAAGTTAGAGCAGAGGATGACACAAGATAGACAGTGATATAAATCCACTTTAGTGTTGGAAAACACAAGAAGTACATTTCCCCAAATTGAGGAAACTTGTAAAATATTACCTGTGCATTCCTGCCTCAAGCAGCCCTTCTGGAGAGGGCTTTCAGCACAAGAGGAAATTTTGTAACATGTAACTGTGCTGCACTGAAGCCAGATGCTCTGCACAGACTGGTGTTTGTTGCACAACATGACGCTTTATTTTTTCGGATTTCTTTGTGCAATATTGGACAGAACCTGAAGTTAGTAATTTGTTTAAAATTGTTGTAAGTATGTTAGGTTTTGGTTCTTGCTTGTATACTGCACAATTCACCTTACAGCAGAGCAGTTTGTTTGTCCAGTCTGTAATGTTCATGCCCTATAGTTCAATTATGATTAGTATTTTATTCCCTTTGGATTCATGTCTTGTTTACATTAAAAGTAAGTGTCTGTTTAAATACTCTCATTATAATAGTTTTGTTGGTCTTTTGTGTATTTCCTGTAGGCCACTTTGAAATGATTTACTCATACTTGGCACTGTTTGATCTCAGTAATACTTTGACTGGTAATTTTAATGTTTTTGTGTTATTTTACTTCAGTTTTAAGTAAATAAATAAGACCTGTTTTCCTTAACTGTTGATTTCATTAATCTTATTAGTAAGCTACAATTAATATCATATTAACAATACCTAGGTAGATCAATAAGACTTTTACAAAAACATTTTTAAACCAGGCAAATTATTGTTATCGTCAAAGTCCCAGGTGATACAGAGATATAACTTTTTTCCAATATTACACACCTCTATATCACACTAACTATTGTGTGTAACATTGTGTGCTCTAAGCAGGTTATCACATCTAACATGTATAGCATTGTATTTTAATAACTCTTCTTCTTTTGGCTTCTCCCATTAGGGGTTGCCACGGTGGATCATCTTCTTCCATATCCTCCTGTCCTCGTCATCTTGTTCTGTTACACCCATCACCTGCATGTCCTCTCTCACACATCCATAAATCTTCTCTTAGGCCTTCCTCTTTTCTTCTTGCTTGGCAGCTCTATATTTAGCATCCTCTTCCCAATATACCCAGCATCTCTCCTCTGCACGTGCCCATACCAATACAATCTTGCCTCTCTGACTTTGTCTCCAAAAAGTGTCCAACCTGAGCAGACTCTCTAATGTACTTGTTCCTAATCCTATCCATCTTCATCACACCCAATGCAAATCTTAGCATCTTTAACTCTGCTACCTACAGCTCTGTCTCCTGCTTTTTGGTCAGTGCCACCGTCTCCAACCCATATAGCAAAGCTGGTCTCACTACTGTCTTGCAGATCTTCTCTTTCACTCTTGCTGATACCCATCTGTCACAAATTACTCCTGACACTCTTCTCCACCCATTCCACCCTGCCTGCTTTCTCTTTTTCACCTCTCTTTCACAATCCCCGCTACTCTGTACTGTTGATCCCAAGTATTTAAACTCATCCACATTCGCCATGTCAATGATGGATAGTATTTCAGTTCATTTGAATGTCACTGTGAACACTATCAATTACGTTTTATTTCACTTTTACAGTTATTTTTATTATATAAACTAATGATGATATTATGCAAATGCATGACATTGTGTAGAATAAAGCATTTTCATAGTTATTTAAACTAGAGTTTAGTTTTTTAAGTCGGTGTGTTTGAACAGAATATAAAGAGACGAGCATAAATCAAAGTTTGTAGGCCACTTGCTCCTGCCAGATTTTGTTTCTCAAAGCACAGATTTTTCTTGAAACTGGATCGTATCACTTTCTCATAATCATTTAGAGTTCTGTTGAGAAAGGAACAGCAGCTAACAAGGCCACATGTCATGTCATTTGTCTTGTTCTGATTGTGTATCATAAACCATAAGCTATTGGATTATCTCCTTCTGCAGTTTACAATAGAACACGAATGAACAATGATAGTATGGATTCTATCCCATAATAATTGGTGTCCACATAGAGTACTTAATTCTTCAGAATGGAAAAAATAAGCTTTAAAGAGCATGCATATATTTTTTCATCTAGCATGCATTTGTGTTCAACATAAAATACTAAAACTTATTTAAATATTTCTTTTAATGAAAGACTGGTAGTTTTAGTAAATCACTTTGGATTATAAAATTAGTCTATGTTAAGGAATAAAACAGCAGTTTTGATGTTTTCAATATAGCCGTCCATCTAATTCTAACCTATGGGTACTTGTTGTTAAGTAAGTTGTCTGACTTATTATAATAAAAAAGAATTCTGTTGCCTGTAAGGACCAACGAGACTGGGACTGTTATGTTTGTGTTTAAAGTGCTTTCTTTATGTTCAGTCCAAGCTTAGGCTGAAATGATGTGGAATCCTATCTAGGACTGGTTAAGCCTCTTATTCAGCTTCTTGCAAACTTGATCATAAAAAGCAGGCATCCAGAATTAATGTGTAGAAGAATTCTGAGTGAAATTATTAAACTGCTTAGAAGAATGTCAGAGCTGTATTACTTACTTGCTGTTCTCTTACTTTTAATTTTTCACAGAAAATTATTTTTATGATCTCTTCAAGTATCTGGCTCATGCTAAACAGAGAATGAACTCATTTTAAGCCTTCCTTGCTATCAGCTAAGCAGTACGATTTTCCTTTTTGTGCCTAGTATGTGTGAAGAACACACAAAATAATTTCATTTTTACTTTAAAATGGGCCAGAAGGATTAAACACCCCATTGCCATTTGACCTCTGTTCATTCAATGTCAAAATTAAACATTTCATTTTTAAGCTTATTTGCAAATGGTGCATAGTTTGCCTGACAACCAAGTAAATTGACTAAAAATTCTCAGTAGCATGTAGTGCACTTGATTTCAAGAGACTTGTTTCACTTTCTTTTCTACAGCACTTTTGTGGTTTCTCGTTGATGCTTTTTGTAGTCATCTTTTGTTTTCATTAATTGATTATCTCCCGTTTCTATGTTCTTTTCTAGGAAATGATGCAGCTGCAGGCAGAGCTAGCAGAAATGTCTTCTGCTAAAAAAAAATACGAAGATCTGCTTCACCAGAGGGAAAGAGAACTGACAGCCCTAAAAGGAGCACTGAAAGATGAGGTAGCAACACATGACCGTGAAATAGATCAGCTAAGGCAGCAATACCAGATGGACATGGAACAGCTCCGCAACAACTTCCAAGAACTGTCTCAGGTGAGAGAACAATTTTTGGGAAAAGAGTTTGGATGCCCTTCTCTTTTCTTTTTTTAAATTCAGATGGTGTTCTTACCCTATCTTCTCCAATCACAAACGTATGTTAGCCATAGAAATTTAGGGAAGTCTTCATTCACAACCACCTTGTGTGTTGCTTTGGCCCTGTATGAGGTGGCATTTAACGGTGCATGTACTCTATAATGAAACACATACGTACTTTGATATTCTCTCATACCCCATTGTCCTGAAATGTATGCATTATTAGTGCACTGTTATTGAATTACCTATAACAAATCTAATGATGTGTTTAAAAATGAACCAATTTTTGAACTAACATTTGTAAAGTTGATAAGTTTGTCCTGTTAGGTTTGATGAAGCATTGTCTAGGCTCACAGTGTGGTGTGCAAATACATTAGACCTGCAAATGCTGTGTGACATTGTCCTGTAAAAGTTGGCAAGTGTGCTGAATTGTCTCATGAGCCAGGGCTGGGATAAATTCATGAACTTATCTGATGAACTGGAACTGAAATTTTAAAACCCTGCTGGAATCAGAATTTAAGATTACATGTAGTGATATAAAATACCAAATCTGAATATCATGAAATGTTCCAAGTTTCCTTTCATTTATGGTGTTTAATGTATGAGAAATAGTTGATGTAAAGTAAATTAAATAAAAATGAAAATTTGAAGTTGACCATCGAGGAATATGAAGAGTCAGCAACAGCTGAAAGACCTACGCTAAGGTATGGACTTGATTATGCTGTTTCTACCAGTAAAGGGTACTTAAATATTTGGAAAAAATCTACTTTGACATCTATCAATGTAAGCTACAACATAAAGTGGTGGAAATGTGTGTTGTGTTGTGCGATATTGTAATAGTGCGTCCACAGACAAAATATACAGTATTTCTTTTAAAAGTTTTAACAACAACATTTATTTATATAGCATGTTTTCATACAAATGATGTAGCTTAAAGTGCTTTACAAAATAAAGAAAGAAAAAAGAAAAATATAAAAACAAGATTAGTAACAATGAACAAAGTAAGGTCCAATGGCCAGGAGGACAAAAAAAAAAAAACTCCAGAGGGCTGGGGGAAAAACTACATCTGCAAGGGTTCCAAGGCCACGAGACCACCCAGCCCCCAACTGGGCAATTTTAGTAAAATTTCAAGGCAAATCAGTTCACACAAAAATAGAGAAAATAAAATGATATAGCAAAGAAAAGAAAAGTTCCTGTTTAAGACTTATAAATCTGTTTCATTTTTCTAAGTTTGGTCGTACAGTTGTACTTGAGGTACATTAAACAAGTTAATCACATAAACATGGTCAGAAAACTGTATGCCATCTCCTGTCCTATTTGCAAACATATCAAACAGTCCATGCTAGCAGTAGGACTGTTTCCTAACTGGCTTAATTAACCATCTGTTCTTCAGATATAGCTGAGAAAGTTCTATCAATGTTAGAGGGGGTGAAAGACTATACCATATCCTAGTAACTATGAGATTCTAAAATTCTACAGAAAGTAAGCAAACACTATATGAATTTAACATTGAATATTAACTTTCTAACATTGGCTCTTACAAACATGAAACCACTATATTTAGTCATTTTGTGATAAATTAATGTTCTTTTTTTCATATATTTCTTACTTTGTTATTGCATTGAATTATTATATCTTCAAATAGCAGAACTGTTCTGAACGGTTTCTGTTCTGGATTTTCACATATCATTCAGCACATTTTCTTTATACACAAATGAAAAGGAATTGAGAATTGCAGGTGAAATAAAAACAGTTCTTTATTAAGTTCAGTTTTTGGTTATATCTAAGAATGAAATTCTTACAGTTGTTATCTAGCCCATTGATCAATTTTTTTTCCTTTTTTTATCTTTGCTTACTCTTAAGAAAAGTGTTTTGTTTCTTCATAAATAGTACTCCACATTTGTACAGCTTGTGAGATGAGATCATTGTGTTTTTATTTGTATAAGTAACCAGTGATTTCTACAAATAATTTTTTAAATGGAAATATGTGATAAGACGCATTTGGGGTCTGTGGCAGTATATAGTTTTAAATGAATAAAGATAGTGTGCTCAGGCTCCAGGCAGGTGTAGGCACACAGGGTCACGTGCACAAGCGGCTCTGTGGTGTTGATGGGGGAACTGGCTGGCCATGCATTTACAAGCACACATGTGTGGTTTTGGCTGATTTCCCCGTTAGTGCTCTGAAGTCCTTGATTGCAGCAGCTGTGCCTAGTAAAACATAAAAGGGACTCGGAGCAGGAAACCTGGAGAGATAAGAAAACATGGAGAAAAACTAAAGGTTTACAAAGGAGGAGTTGCACAACGGACACCTTCTTGGTAATAAATTGTTAAAATGTTTCTGTGCTGAAACAATGGAAAAGTTCAGACATAAATATTTGAAATAGCCCTTAGCATTTAAAGTAACTACAAGGCTAACATTTTATCAAATTGTATGTTTTTATGTGTGTTCACATGTTCATTATGTGTGGATGAATGTATGTATGTGTATACATAACATACAAAATCGTGTGCTGTCTATCTACAGTATATATGTGAAATTGGTCTATAGGTTTGACCCCCATGACCCTGTGTTTGGATTCAGCAGGTTGGAAAATGAATGGATGGTTTGAATAATATTCAGTTATTTATTATAAATATTTTAGTACCAGTATTATTTTTAAGTTACAAATAAACATAAAATGCAAGCACTTACCTGGAATAACATTTGATTTGTTCTGAACAATGATACTTGACAGTGGTAGGATGTATTTAGCCCAGAAGGTTCCCTGTCTTGCTGTCTGAATTATTTTCCAGGGATATTTGATATTTTTTGTTTATTTATGGAATTTGTTGTTTTGTTTTTTTGGATTAATGATCCTTTTCATCCATCATTTTTAAATGTACTTTTGTCCTGAGAAGGCCTTGTTGTGTTTTCCAGGATGTTCATTTATTTATCTGAATTTTGTCTGGTCTTTGTCTAGACTCAGCTAAATGTAGAGACAGAACGCCAGAAAATCAATACCACTGTGAGAAACCTACAGAAACAGTTAGAGGAAAGTCAGGATGAGATCAGCCACTGGAAAGAGATTTTCCAGAAGACCAAGGAGGAGCTGCGAAACGCCAAACAAGAGTATGAGGAAATGCTTCTCAGATAATACATCAAATTTTTTTCTTTTAAGTGGTTACAGAGAGTATGTCTCAGTTCCTTACATTGCCCTAATATCTTAATTCAGGGCTTTATTTGTGATAATGTTTAACCAGATATAGTAAATCGCCACCAGAGGCCAAAAATAAAACACTGATTTTGGGAATTTACTTCAAATTTTACTGGAAGTGTAAGAAGAGCTTTTCAGATGAAACTTTATGCTTTGATACTAAATTAATGAACTTTTTTTTTGTTTTTTTTGGGGGGGGGGGGGGGGGGGGGGTTTAATTTTGTAATCCTTGTAAATGTTAAATATAACAAATATTAATGCTGCTTGTTTTCTGTTACGCATAAAGAGAACATGAATCAGCGAAATACTAATTAATTTTTACACCATAGTTTGCTACAAGCAAGACTGGACAAAGAGGAGTTTGAGGAGGAGCTGCAAGACATGCAGGAGCGCTTCTCGTCCATGCAGGTGGAAGTCGACCGTGTCAAATCCACTGCTGTTGATTCCACAGAGGCAAACAACCTTCGCAAGGTATTGTATTTGCACATGGCCATAAAACCAAGGTGAAATTTGATGACTGTAATCTCTATTCGAACAATGCCATGAATGACAAGTTCGGACTGGGCATAGCTACAATATTCTCCTTTCATAGCAAAAAGAAGAAGAATTATAAAAGTAAATGAAACTGTATATTTAGCAGAACTAATGAAGACGACACAGGCAAGAGTTACATTTTTTTAATACAGGAGATGATGTCACTCTACCATGTCAGTTATTTTGTTTCATGGTGAGAAGGAGGAGATGTGCTTTTTAGAAAGTTTGTTAAACCTGAATATTTTATCAGGATTTGAAGCGCTGCAAAGAGGAGCTCCAGCTGGCCTTCTCAGATAAGCAAGACCAAGAATTGCAGGTGACTCAACTGAGGCGAGAAATAACTATCCTGGAAGGCAAATTACGAGATCAAGAGGAGGGCCACTGCCGTGAAATGGAGCGTCTGCGTCAGCAAAGCCTGCGAGAGAAGGATCAGCTTACAAAGGCCTTTGACAATGCCGCAAAGGTAAGGAAAATTTATTATATAAGACTTTGTTAATGTTGTAAATTTAACAAGTGTCTTGAAGTAATTGCCTTATTTAAAATTTATTGGTGTATTATTGTGTTTAGCACACCCTCATAAGATGATTAGGGGGTCATAATTCTCATGGTCATGCAAGGTTTTTAAAAACAAAATTACACATCAATGGAAAGCAGAATACCATGAAAACTAGTGATCAGATTTTGATGAAACTTAAGTGATAGCATTAACAGTTCATAGTAAATATCAGTAAGTTTATTACATTTTCCAATAATAACAATGTTTTAATTAAGGTAACATTTGAAAGCTATTACATAGGCACTGGGACTTCCTAACGTTTATAAGCACTTCTCTGATGTTTATTACTCAGGACCTTTCAGACCCCGTGTTTCCAGAGTTAACCTACTCTTACATTTTCCATAGTGTGTTAGGTTGGCCAACCATCTTTGCAGGGTCAGCTTGGGGAGCATGCATTGGTACAGCACATTACTATACCTGCCACATAAAGAAACAGCTCAGGATCCTGGTTGGCAATCCCGAAGCAGAAATGCGATCCAGTCCCCCCCATACTCCCCACCCGCCCGAAATGACCAGCTATCTGCCACATCCCGCTGTTACATAGGAATCCCCTTGGCCTGGTCCAGACACTCGGTCCTGTGAGCCATATCATCCTTGGGGAATCGTGCCACATGGCCATAGTGCCGTAACAGACGTTCCCTCACAATGCAGGTAAAGTGCCTCATTTGGGACTCTGTGAGCAACCAGTTGTTTAACACACAGTCAAAGCAACTGTGCCCAAGGATTCTCAGAAGAGACGCAGTACTGAAAGCATCCAGTCTTCGTCTCAGGTCACTTGATTGCGTCCACGTCTCACAACCATCTAGCAAAACAGGAAGCACCAGAACTCTGAAGACTTGGACCTTCGTCCTTTTGCAAAGATTTCGGGAGCGCCACACACCCCTTTTCAGTGACCTCATGACCCCCCACACTCTCCCAATCCGTCTGCTGATTTCATAGGAAGATTCAACAAAGACATGACTGTTGCTGCCGAGGTAAGTAAACATCTTGACGACATTGACATTCTCTCCACAGACAGACACACTGCTGATGGCTCTGTCCAAGAGGTCATTAAAGGCCTGGATCTTGGTTTTTATCCAGGACACTCACAAGCCAAGACACTTAGACTCCTCACTGAGTCTCTCAAGAGCCCTGATCAGAGCCTCTATTGACTCCGTGAAGATCGTAGGCAAAGTCAAGATCAGTGAATCTTTCTTCACCAACAGATACCCCACAATTCTCCCAACACCCAGTCCATACAAGCACTGAACAGGGTAGGAATAAGAACACACTTCTGACAAATCCTAGTAATCAACTAGGAAAAATGCAGCGGTTCTGCATCCAATCTGCACAGCAGTCACAGTACCGGTGTCCAGGCCAGCCATTATATCCAGCAACTTTGGGGCAATCCTGTGAAATCTCCAGATGTGCCACAGCACAGCTCAATCAAATGAGTCGCGCACTTTACAAAAATTGATACAGGCTGCAAAGAAACTCTGCCGATATTTATGTTTGTACTCCAAGAGAACCCTCAGTGCCAGGATGCAGTTGATGATAGACTTCTTAGTTGTAAAACCACACTGCTCCAGTCGCTGTTAGGTGAGCAAGTGATCACAGATCCTACTGAGAATGACCCTAGCAAGGACCTTACCTGGCATAGTGTTATCTCCCTCTATTAGCCACAGTCCAGGTGATCACCCTTCTTTTTCTAGATAGGGACAAGAAGTCCTGTTTTCCAGTCAGTTGGGCTGATGCCTATCTCCCAAATGGAAGCAAAGATTGCTTGCATTACAAAGAGGACAGCCTTACCACCAGCCGAGAGAAGTTCTCCCCGGATACTACAGACCTCTGCAGCCTTCCCTGCCCTCAGCTGTTTCACCACCTGTGCAATCTCCGTGAGATTGGGTGGTTCACAGCTAATCGGAGGATCAGCCTCAAGAACTGTAAAAAAAGGATCAGCTTTAAACAACTGCTCAAAGTAGCCAACCCAGCGGGTTACAATTGCAGCATCACCTGTAAGAACTGTTCATCACCTGCCCTGAATGTGACTCTCCAAGGAACAGATTTGGATATGTGTGATGTTTCGATTCCTCTGTAAGCATGACGTATGTTACTAGACCATAGATGGTGTTTCACTTGCTCACAGATTCCTCTAACAAACGCTTCCTTATCTGCCCTCAGAGCCCTTGCAGGTGCCCTTCTCGGTTCCCGGTACAGACCGGAGTTGCCATCAAGTCATGCACTGCAACTCCTCTCGATGATATCCATGGTACCCAGCAAAATGAAATACAGTGATCCCTCGCTATATCGCGCTTCGCCTTTCGCGGCTTCACTCTATCGCGGATTTTATATGTAAGCATATTTAAATATATATCGCAGATTTTTTGCTGGTTCGCGGATTTCTGAGGACAATGGGTCTTTTAATTTCTGGTACATGCTTCCTCAGTTGGTTTGCCCAGTTGATTTCATACAAGGGACGCTATTGGCAGATGGCTGAGAAGTTACCCAACTTACTTTTCTCTCTCTCTCTCTTGAGCTGACTTTCTCTGATCCTGACGTAGGGGGTGTGAGCAGGGGGGCTGTTCGCACACCTAGACGATACGGACACTCGTCTAAAAATGCTGAAAGATTATCTTCATGTTGCTATCTTCTGTGCAGCTGCTTCCTGAAGCGACATGCTGCACAGGTGCTTCGCATACTTAAAAGCTCGAAGGGCACGTATTGATTTTTGACTGTTTGTTTTTCTCTGTCTCTCTCTCTCTCTGCTCTCTCTCTCTCTCCTGCTCCTGACGGAGGGGGTGTGAGCTGCCGCCTTCAACAGCTTTGTACCGGCTGTGCTTCGCATACTTAAAAGCCAAACAGCCCTGTTGATTTGTTTGCTTTGCTCTGTCTTTCTGACAGTCTGTGCTCCTGACGCGCACTCCTTTGAAGAGGAAGATATGTTTGCATTCTTTTAATTGTGAGACAGAACTGTCATCTCTGTCTTGTCATGGAGCACAGTTTAAACTTTTGAAAAAGAGACAAATGTTTGTTTGCAGTGTTTGAATAACGTTCCTGTCTCTCTACAACCTCCTGTGTTTCTGCGCAAATCTGTGACCCAAGCATGACAATATAAAAATAACCATATAAACATATGGTTTCTACTTCGCGGATTTTCTTATTTCGCGGGTGGCTCTGGAACGCAACCCCCGCGATGGAGGAGGGATTACTGTATCTCCTTCTGGGAACACTAGCAACACCAACACAACCATCAGCAGTCTTCAAGGATCTAGTCACAGAAGGCCTCCCACATCACACTGAGATGAACAATCTTCAGATTAGCAACAACAAGTCTGTGATCAGAATTCATAAACTGGGCAATTCTGTACACCCTGTAGTTCTGCAGGAGCCACCAGTGTCTGGCATGAGGATGTGATTGATCTCCTTCACTGCACCACCAGTATTGGACTACCAAGCCCAACGATGCAGCTGAAGGCACTGAGACCAGGATCCTGTGATACACAGCCCCTGACCTTTTGTAAAGTCAAGGAACATGGGAGCCACTTTCACCATGGTCACCAGACCCATGGGTACTGACACAATCCTCATAGCCAGCCCTGTTAGTGCCAGTGGTCGCATTGAAGTTACCCTTGACCAGAGGAGTGTCACCTTGCGGGTGCCCATTAACCACCGAGTGAAGTTGTGAATAAATTGTCAACCTCACTGAGACATCACTTACTGCGGTCAGAGACAACAGACAAGGCACCCAAAGAGTACCTTTGAGTACCTCCCAACGGCTTCCCCCATCCCATTCGTAATGCTATCAGCCTTCCTGTGGGCGGCTGCAGCAAAGCTATCTCCACGGAGAGCAGAAAGGAGTCCTGTTTGCCTTTTCAGAGATGCATGAAATTTTTATGGTGGCTGGAGTGCCAGTCCTGCTAATAATCCCCAAGTTTTCCCTTGCAAGTTGGAGGACAGCTTAGAGAGCTGGATGCAGTTTAAAGTCATACCCAGGACCATCTTTGCAAAAGACAACAATTGGCCCCTTTATCAAACTCGCCCACTTATCTGTATGACTGAAAATGTTTCAGTTACGTTTTTGATGAGCTTTAGAGTACTATAGTCATGCACTTACCAAGCTTGTGTAGTTGTTTAGTGCTATTTGTGAGCAATACTGAGCACAAACTTAATCATTTGTGTTTTTAGCCATGCAGAAATGCTTAAAATCTACTTTCATGTTGTTTTTGTTGTGGGGAGGGGGGGGATCTTAGGATGATCCAGTTAACTTGCTGCAAATCTATGAACTGAGATGCTTCATACAGTAGTGCATTTTGCTCAGAAGCGAGTGCTTTGTAGTGTGAAATAAATGGAGAGCTCCTTTAGACAACCAGACAGATTGTCTCTAAATCTGTGAGCGAAGAGCTTTCTGGTGACATCAGTTGGTCTCTGTCTGTGACACCCACACCTTTTTCCTAACAGTGTCGCCACTACACTCTACCCACCCACAGGGCAAATCCAACCCTTGACACCAATTGAATTGCTGTAGACTTGTACCATAAACATCTCAGTTTGAAGAGCTGCACTGTTGTGAACAGTTCATGATTAGCCATAAACAGGCACCATTTGGTTCAGTAGCAAATGCTTTGCAGTGTAAGTTAAATGGAGAGCTCCTTTAGAAAACTGCACAGAGCCAGCTTCTAAATACTTTGAGCAGAGCACTTACAGGTGATGTCAGCCCTCACTTTTTATACATGCCACCACTACACATGTTAAATGGAGTACTGTTTTTTTTTTTTAATATGAGAATTGAGTGTATTTTAAAATCTTATTCTGATTTACAAAATCAAGAAAGCCAAACCTGCCATTGTTTTAATGTAAGCAGTGGAATCATTCGTTTAATTTTTTTGTTGATATGGCTGCATTTGGTTTTCAGGACCAGCTAGATAATCACCGGGATACAACTGAGCAAGCATTACGAGGTTTAGAAGGTAGACTCAAGGAAGCCCTTGAACAAAATGACGCCTTGAAACTAAAGATTTCCAGTCTGGAGTTAAAAATCTCAGAATACCAGGATACCACAGAAGAGATGGAGGAAGCTGAAGCACGTCTCAAGGACAAGGTTGTGCGTCTTGAGGTATGTTTAAGGACAAAGTTTATTTAAGGAGGCAGGGGTATTCTTTTCTACTAGTTGTGGAGCAGAATAATTAACTTCAAGTGTACAATGTGAAGAAAGATGTTTCACTATTGTAACATTTTAATAAGTAAAAACATAACACCTCCTTTGCATAATTAATACACATTAACTCCAGCACAACATTATGATTTCTGCTCTTCTTTCCAAAGCTATACTCAAATCCTGCATACTGTAATTCTGCCAGTTGGTCACACTGAAACCAGTTTTCATTTGTCTCTCCCATACCACCTTCAGCAAACTGCATGCCTGTTTGGAGCCTTTATTAATAAATAACTTTTTCATATTTGATATAAAGTCCATGCATAAAATTTATTTTATTCTTCCTGAACACCGCCCCATCATTTAACAATTGATTGTTGCGGTATATAGTACCATTACTTGCTAGGCACATCCTAACATAAAAGTGTGTTTGAATAGAAGTACAAGTGCCTGTGATGTGGCAGTTTGGCTCCGTGCTCCTTCGCAGCTTGAACCCAAAAACATCAG
The DNA here is from genome assembly GCF_900747795.2 of Erpetoichthys calabaricus. Classification (NCBI taxonomy): domain Eukaryota; kingdom Metazoa; phylum Chordata; class Cladistia; order Polypteriformes; family Polypteridae; genus Erpetoichthys; species Erpetoichthys calabaricus. Next base: position 86,812,414 of record NC_041395.2, read on the forward strand.
TAGCTGTAGACCATGGATGAGACAAGCAAATGAGGACACAAACAGTCAAGAGTGTGGTGAAAGTGATAACATGCTTTACTCCACATAGATCAATAGTGTTCATCTAAAGTGCAATGCAGGTTCAATAAATAAATACTCCTACAAAACAGGTGCTCTTCCTTTATTTAAAGTGCAATAAATAATCCTCCAATAAAAACCAGAATAAATCCTTGTAGTCATTGTCTCTCTGACAAGCCTAGTGCTTTCTCATTTTGTCTCCCCGTCATATCCTTGTTCAGTCAGTGGAGACACCAGCAGCTGCGGTTCCAACTTCCAGGTCTCGTCCCAGCATCTGCAGGATCTCCTCTATCATACTGTGCTCCTCCATAATTATTAATTGGGGGCAATCCAACTCTGGAGCACCACTCACTCACTTCTCCATGGGGCTACCAACCACTCTGCCTTCTCTCTGTCACATTGGCTTGAACACTCCAGTGCTACCTTCTCACTCTCACGGTTTTCCAATTCTGTCCTTCTGTCCTCCCAGGCTCCCTTTTAATCCGTATCTGGGCGCAGGTGCCACAATCACCAACTCCGAGGCATCAGTGAAACACTTGACTGACCCGCTTGCGCAATCAGCCAAGCACCTCATTCACCCATTTGTACCCACCTGCACCAGTCAACACCCTGCAATCTGAGTTATTTATATAGTTAAAACTACAAACCTCAGTCTTATTACGGTGCCCAATAATCAGGCTATGTCCAGCAAAGATGTTTTTCAGCCTTAGTAAAGACATACACAATAAAGCAATGGATTAGACAGGGCAGCAACCACTTACTCCATTTCTACAGAGCCTTTAAAACCCCTTGATATTTCTGTACCACCTTAAGCCATAGAAGTGCAGCCCACAAGCTTGCATTTACTTAGACAGAGTCAAAGGCACTAGACTGCTTTCATCAACTATAACTTCTTATATTAGAGGTCAGGCACAGGTTTCTGCTTTTGATATGATGTATCAGCATAGCACAGAGCTAAAATATAAAATGAACCTAGTATTTATTGGCATGTTTTCTGAAATCTGGGCAGAATGAATATCTCAGTTCATCCTTTTTCTGTTATTCATAGTCTTTCGTTTTCAGTGGATGGACAGTGGCAAGTATTCCCTTCTCTGTCTCTGACCACATGAAGCTGATTTTGTTTTTTTTGCTACACTCTCCTTCTCCCACTCCATTAATGCACTGCATTATGTTGATTTGTAATGAAGCATTTGGTTGTCATATCACTTTCTTATACTTCCGTATAGCTCAGTACTCCATGCTAATGCCCATTTTGGTGTTTGTTTAGGCTGAGCGTCAACACCTGCAGCACTCCTTGGGAGAGTCTTCAGAAAGTGAACAGGAGCTAGCTTTGGTCAAGCGCTCACTGGAGACCCGCATGGATGAGGCCCAGCGTAGCCTGGTAAGGCTTACCCAGGAAAAACAGGAATTGGAGGATCGGCTGCAGGAAGAACTCAGACAGAGGGAGTTTTTAAAGAGGGGAAAGAGCGAAATGGAAGAACAGAAAAGACTACTTGATAAGGCAGTTGAAAAACTGAATAAAGAGGTAATATGAGGAACAGTTAAAAAAAAGTGTAAATCAGAGGGTGGGAACGTTGTTTCTCAGAGTCCACACTGTTTACTTGTGTGCTGTTTTGCTTGCTTTTTGTTAATTGAAGACCATCTTTGTTTAAAACAACAATTATACTTTTAAAATGTTGACAGGTCACTTTTATTAGATGCAAAACCATATTCTTGATTTTTGTAATAACATAATTTTGGGGTTCTGCCAATAGGCAAGATGAAATCATCATATTTCTTATTATTTTTTTTATTATATTTCCATTGTTGTTTGATTGATGAATGCATCTTTTCCACTGTTCACACCCTTGCTAACTTTGACCAGTTCCACATCTATTTCATGCTTCGTCTGTCTGAAATCTCTATTTGAATTGCCCAACCTCTGCTTCTGTGTAGCTTTTGTTCAGACTACTGTTATGTTGAGCCTATTTTTTCCCTTTCTTTCTTCAATGCTTCCTACACACTGTCATTTTTCACTGTCATATTGATCTTCATGTCTTATTTCTTGCCCATAGCACTTGATTCATCAGTCTTTGTAGTCTTTCTACAGTCTGGTCTTCTGCAAGCTCTGCATTTCTTGAAAGCTCAATTTCTACAGAAGTTCCTTTATCAATACTCTCTGTCCTTACAATCCTCACACTTTCCGATATCCTAAGCAGTATTTGTGCAGTGCAATGCATAAAGTGTTTTGGTAAAGAAAGTGCACCATCTTATATAACGGATTATAACTAACAATATCCTAGTGCTCACAGAGTTTATAAAAAAAAAAAAAAAAATCGATATATAATCTCAAATCATAAACAACATATCACATAATTTACTTTTTCATTGTTTATTTAGTAAGAAAATGTGTTATTATATAACCACAGAGTTAATGCCATGCCTACTTTTTCACATTATTGTTGAGGAATTGCTCCAGGGAAAGATGCATGCTAATGGAAGTGATCTTGCTGCTTCAGTGCTGTGACTGATGGACCAGATCATGCAATGCAAAAGGCCAGTTTAATTAAATTAATGAAGTGCTATTGCAGAGTAGAAACACAAATATATTGCAGCATCCTGCTTCAAATGAGTTAAAGTTATGACAAAATATATGACCAGTCTTTTTTTTTTTTTATTATTATTATTCTTTATGTATAGTTTAAATGTGTATAACTAGGTGTCATCTCACAAGTCAAGTCAAGTTGGGGAGCATGCACTGGTACAGTGCGTTGCCGCACCCACTACACAACAAAACAACTCTGCATCCCGGTTGGCAACCCCCCCCAGGTAGACACCCGGTCCAGTCCCACCCTCCAGAAATGACCCTCTATCTGCCACAGTCAGGTGTTACATGGGTGACCCCTTAGACTGGTCCAGCCTCTTGGGTCCCCAACAATGAGGATCTTACGAGTCGGATCACCCTTGGGGAAACGTGCCACATGGCCGGAGTACCGTAACTGACGCTCCCTCACAATGCAGGTAATGTGACTCATTTGGGACTCCATGAGCAACCGCTCATTCGACAAACCAAACCAACAGTACCCAAGGATTTTCCAGAGAGACACAGTACCAAAAGAGTCCAGTCTTCATCTCAGGTCAGTGGATAGCGTCCATGTCTCACAACCATATAGGAAGATTGGAAGCACCAGGACTCTAAAGACTTGGACCTTCGTCCTTTTGCATAGATATCTGGAGCGCCACACACCCCTTTCCAGTGACCTCATGACCCCCCATGCTCTCCCAGTCCATCTACTGACTTCATAGGAAGAGTCACCAGAGACATGAATGTCACTGCCAAGGTAAGTAAACCTCTCAACAAGGTCGACACTCTCTCTCCGCAAGCAGACACACTGTTGATGGCTGTGCCCAAGAGGTCATTAAATGCCTGGATCTTGGTTTTTATCCAAGACACTCGCAAGCCCAGACACTCAGACTACTCGCTCAGTCTCTCGAGTGCCTTGATCTGAGCCTCCATTGACGCCGCGAAGGTCACAGTATCGTCAGCAAAGTCAAGATCCGTGAATCTTTCTTCACCAACAGATGCCCCACAACCGCTGGACTCCATGACCTTGCCCAACACCCAGTCCATACAAGCATTGAACAGAATAGGAGAAAGAACACACCCCTGATGAACCCCAGAATCAACTGGGAAAAACACAGAGGTACTGCCTCCACTCTGCACAGCACTCACAGTACCAGTGTACAGGCCGGCCATGATATCCAACAACCTCGAGGGGATCCTGCAAAGTCTCAGGATATCCCACAGGGCAGCTCAATCAACTGAGTCGAACACTTTACAAAAATCGACAAAGACTGCAAAGAAACTCTGCTGATATTAGCGTTTGCGCTCCATGAGAACCCTCAGTGTTTGGATGCAGTTAATGGTAGACTTCTTAGGCGTAAAGCCAGTTCCGGTCGCTGGTAGGTGAGCAAGTGATCACGGATCCTATTGAGGACGACCGTAGCAAGGACCTTACCCGGCACCGAGAGCAATGTTATCTCCCTGTAGTTGCTGCAATCCAGGCGATCACTCTTCCCTTTCCAGATAGGGACAACAAGTCCCATTTTCCAGTCAGTTGGGATGATGCCAGTCTCCCAAATGGAAGCAAAGATTGCTTGCAATATCCAGAGGACAGCCTTACCACCTACCTGGAGAACTTCACCCCGGATACCACAGATCCCTGCAGCCTTTCCTCCCCTCAGCTGGTTCACCACTTGTGCAAACTCAGTGAGATTGGGTGGTTCACAGCTAATTGGAGGATCAGCCTCAAGGACCGTGAACTCGGAGATATTCAACGTCCTAGCCGGAGGATCAGCTTTGAACAACTGCTCAAAGTAGCCCGCCCAGCGGGTCACAACTATAGTGTCATCCGTAAGGACCGTTCCATCAGCCGCACTGACTGCGACTGAAACTATATTTTAAAAAAAAATTTAAACAACTGATTAAAAGGTTAAATAATTTAATCAGTTAGCTGCAAAAGACCACCCGCTTTCTGGTAAGTTATTCCTTTGTACCGTCTCATACATACCTACAGTAAAGAGAGTTAGGATCAAAAGAATCATTGATCTTAAGGAGAAGCTCAGAAATTGTTTGGTGTCAATTGAATTCCTTATCTTGTAATTAAATCCACACAAATAGGTCAAATATTGACAAAATTATGTTAGGTAGGGTTTGAACATAGGCTTAAATGTTTTCTTTTTTGATTAAGTATTTAATCTTTGCATAAATTTTGTCTTTTTTATAGACAGTACATATGCTGCATTACCTTCTTTTTTCACAAACTTTTGCTATTGAAAGCTGGCTTATAAACGGATAACTGAATATAATTCCTACTTCAAGAAACATCAGAATATTTTAAAACCACAAATTATTTTATTGCAAGTTAAGCTCCACTGGTATATGCTGATCCGTGTTGAGGGTAATGCATTAAAAATAATGTGCATTACATAGATTACTTTTCAAAGTAACGAGTAACCGAACATGATACTTTATTTATTTAGGTAAAAATACCTGCATTACCTAAAAAATAAAAAGCTTATTCACAGCACACAAAAAAACTATAAGGTCAGCAACATCATGCACACGTATGCTTCATCTATGTGTAGCATGCAATCAAGTGACAAGACTGAAGTTATAAGTGTACACTTAATCCTGCATGTGATGAAGGGTAAATGTAGACCACCCAGTTTAGGGTCACAGGGAGACAATAAGTATTGCAGAACAACTTGGTAGAAGGAGAGAAGCAAACATGGTGGACAATTTACCGCTCCCTAGCAGGGCTCAAACGAAATGGCAAACAGAAAAGAGTGTGGTGTGTGCATTCCTATAACAAAAACATTTTAAATAAATAATCTTTCCAGTTTTCATCCATTTATTTGCTATAGATATTTTGAATCGGTGTCATCTGGTGGTGTAACAACTAGTGTTCATACCTCAAATCTTCTGTGGCTCTTGTTTGGTACTGTATTTTCTTTACTTCACAGCATGTGAATGACTAAGAAAATGATCACATTTGGCTATTGTTCTGGTCAGTTTCATGAAGGTTCATATATGGGCTTAGGATTTAATAACAAATCCTGGCCAATGAAATATGCACTTTTTCATACAAAAGTAGAAATTTTACATTTATAATTTTTATAATGAGTAATTACATATTTACATTTTTGTAAGTAGTGAGTAATGTAAGTAAAGTACTTTTAAACACCGATGCTGATGAATTAACCAAGTGTAACTACATTAACTGTAATTATAAACCAATGATTTCTGTATCCCCTTTCCCATCTACTGCTATCTTTTGGATGATGACGGTTGCATTGCCAGGTTGCGTGCTTTTTTAATTTGAAATCTCCCATTGACTACTACAAGAATGAAAGAACCCAGGAGTTTGTCTTATTCATATAGCCAGGGACATTCAGGTTCTGTTAAGGAAGAACTGATTACCAGTTCAGTGGGTACCTAGATTTTATTTTTAGGCTGTTGAAAATTTTTTTGGAAGGTGTACATATTCATATTGGGGCACCCAAAAATGTGGGATCCTGTGGAGTTTGGGATATATTAGAGTACTCCCATAGGCTTTTATCTTAAAATATTATGTGTATTCACCATGCAACCTTGTTTACCAATAGATACTGAATTTCTCTTATCTCCTAGCTGGACCAAATGACTGCCCAGTCCAACCAGGCAGTAGCACTTATTCAGTCTCAGTTTGATGAGTACAGAGACAAGTCACGGCGAGAGCTTCTGGATGCGCAGAGACAAGCAAAAGACAGTGTTTCTGAGTTAGAGCGACTCCAGATGACTGTTCGAAGACTTCAGGAAGAGGTGAGATATATAAAAAAAAAAAATCAACTAAGCCCCAGATTTTTATATCTAATCAAATGAGCATTTGTGCACTCTTGCAGATTACTAAATTAAAACATGAGCTTCAGGAATGTCAAGAGGAAAAGGACCATGCCAATTTGGACAAAGAACTCCTAACAAATCGCTTGCAGCATGTGGAAGCAGAGATAAAATCCAACCAGCACACAAAGGATGACCGTTCCCGGCAGATCAAGATTCTAGAGGTGAGTATGTGTATGTTTTAGAGACTCGAGAGTGCTAGTGTTTTATTCTTTACCAATGCCTCTTTTCTTTTTCAGTTGAGGGCTTTCTTTAGATTTGTGGTTTTAAAATATTCTGATGTTTCTTGAAGTAGGAATTATATTCAGTTATCCGTTTATAAGCCAGCTTTCAATAGTAAAACGATTTCAACGATGTGGTCAGATTTGACAAAGCCTTTTTTGGTTTTCCTTATAACCCTGAATAGGATAAATTGGCTATAAATACAGTCATATGAAAAAGTTTGGGAACCCCTCTTAATTCTTTGGATTTTTGTTTATCATTGGCTGAGCTTTCAAAGTAGCAACTTTCTTTTAATATATGACATGCCTTATGGAAACAGTAGTATTTCAGCAGTGACATTAAGTTTATTGGATTAACAGAAAATATGCAATATGCATCATAACAAAATTAGACAGGTGCATAAATTTGGGCACCCCAACAGAGATATTACATCAATACTTAGTTCAGCCTCTAGACACCTCCTATAGCCTTTGATGAGTGTCTGGATTCTGGATGGAGATATTTTTGACCATTCTTCCATACAAAATCTCTCCAATTCAGTTAAATTTGATGGCTGCCGAGCATGGACAGCCTGCTTCAAATCATCCCATAGATTTTCAATGATATTCAAGTCTGGGGACTGTGACGGCCATTCCAGAACATTGTACTTCTCCCTTTGCATGAATGCCTTTGTAGATTTTGAACTGTGTTTTGGGTCATTGTCTTGTTGGAATATCCAACCCCTGTGTAACTTCAACTTTGTGACTGATGCTTGAACATTATCCTGAAGAATTTGTTGATATTGGGTTGAATTCATCCGACCCTCGATTTTAACAAGGGCCCCAGTCCCTGAACTAGCCACACAGCCCCATAGCATGATGACAGTAGCTCCATCAAATTTGACAGTAGGTAGCAGGTGTTTTTCTTGGAATGCTGTGTTCTTCTTCCACCATGCAAAGCGCTTTTTGTTATGACCAAATAACTCAATTTTTGTCTCATCAGTCCAGAGCACTTTGTTACAAAATCAATCTGGCTTGTCTAAATGAGCATTTGCATACAACAAGCGACTTTGTTTGTGGCATGAGTGCAGAAAGGGCTTCTTTCTCATCACCCAGCCATACAGATGTTCTTTGTGCAAATTGCGCTGAATTGTAGAACAATGTAAAGATACGTCATCTGCAGTTCTTGCAGGTCTTTGGAGGTGATCTGTGGGTTGTCTGTAACCATTCTCACAATTTCTGCGCATATGCCGCTCCTGTATTTTTCTTGGCCTGCCAGACCTGGGTTTAACAGCAACTGTGCCTGTGGCCTTCCATTTCCTGGTTACATTCCTTACAGTTGAAACTGACAGTTTAAATCTCTGAGATAGCTTTTTGTAGCCTTTCCCCTAAGCCATAATACTGAACAATATTTGTTTTCAGATCTTTTGAGAGTTGCTTTGAGGATCCCATGCTGTCACTCTTCAGTAGAGAGTCAAAGGGAAATACAACTTGCAATTGACCACCTTAAATACCTTTTCTCATGGTTGGACACACCTGTCTATGAAGTTCAAGGCTTAATGAGCTAATCCAACCAATTTAGTGTTGCAAGTAATCAGTATTGAGCAGTTACATGCATTCAGATCAGCAAAATTACACGGGTACCCACATTTTTGCACAGCCAGTTTTTCACATTTGATTTAATTTCATACAACTAAATACTGCTTCAATAAAATTCTGTGTTTGGAAAACACCCAAGTACTCAGATGTTCCTAGGAAATGAAAGACATACCACTGTTATCTTTTTTGTCGAAAGTAAATTATTATGCAGGCTGAGAGGGGTTCCCAAACCTTTTCATGGATTCATTATTTTCATACATACTAGTTGATTTTGTGTGTGTGTGTTTTTTTTTTTTAATATATACAGTGGTGTGAAAAACTATTTGCCCCCTTCCTGATTTCTTATTCTTTTGCATGTTTGTCACACAAAATGTTTCTGATAATCAAACACATTTAACCATTAGTAAAATATAACACAAGTAAACACAAAATGCAGTTTGTAAATGGTGGTTTTTATTATTTAGGGAGAAAAAAAAATCCAAACCTACATGGCCCTGTGTGAAAAAGTAATTGCCCCCTGAACCTAATAACTGGTTGGGCCACCCTTAGCAGCAATAACTGCAATCAAGCGTTTGCGATAACTTGCAATGAGTCTTTTACAGCGCTCTGGAGGAATTTTGGCCCACTCATCTTTGCAAAATTGTTGTAATTCAGCTTTATTTGAGGGTTTTCTAGCATGAACCGCCTTTTTAAGGTCATGCCATAGCATCTCAATTGGATTCAGGTCAGGACTTTCATTTTGTTTTTCTTCAGCCATTCAGAGGTGGATTTGCTGGTGTGTTTTGGGTCATTGTCCTGTTGCAGCACCCAAGATCGCTTCAGCTTGAGTTGACGAACAGATGGCCGGACATTCTCCTTCAGGATTTTTTGGTAGACAGTAGAATTCATGGTTCCATCTATCACAGCAAGCCTTCCAGGTCCTGAAGCAGCAAAACAACCGCAGACCATCACACTACCACCACCATATTTTACTGTTGGTATGATGTTCTTTTTCTGAAATGCTGTGTTCCTTTTACGCCAGATGTAACGGGACATTTGCCTTCCAAAAAAGTTCAACTTTTGACTCATCAGTCCACAAGGTATTTTCCCAAAAGTCTTGGCAATCATTGAGATGTTTCTTAGCAAAATTGAGACGAGCCCTAATGTTCTTTTTGCTTAACAGTGGTTTGCGTCTTGGAAATCTGCCATGCAGGCCATTTTTGCCCAGTCTCTTTCTTATGGTGGAGTCGTGAACACTGACCTTAATTGAGGCAAGTGAGGCCTGCAGTTCTTTAGACGACGTCCTGGGGTCTTTTGTGACCTCTCGGATGAGTCGTCTCTGCGCTCTTGGGGTAATTTTGGTCGGCCGGCCACTCCTGGGAAGGTTCACCACTGTTCCATGTTTTTGCCATTTGTGGATAATGGCTCTCACTGTGGTTCGCTGGAGTCCCAAAGCTTTAGAAATGGCTTTATAACCTTTACCAGACTGATAGATCTCAATTACTTCTGTTCTCATTTGTTCCTGAATTTCTTTGGATCTTGGCATGATGTCTAGCTTTTGAGGTGCTTTTGGTCTACTTCTCTGTGTCAGGCAGCTCCTATTTAAGTGATTTCTTGATTGAAACAGGTGTGGCAGTAATCAGGCCTGGGGGTGGCTACGGAAATTGAACTCAGGTGTGATACACCACAGTTAGGTTATTTTTTAACAAGGGGGCAATTACTTTTCCACACAGGGCCATGTAGGTTTGGATTTTTTTTCTCCCTAAATAATAAACACCATCATTTAAAAACTGCATTTTGTGTTTACTTGTGTTATATTTGACTAATGGTCAAATGTGTTTGATGATCAGAAACATTTTGTGTGACAAACATGCAAAAGAATAAGAAATCAGGAAGGGGGCAAATAGTTTTTCACACCACTGTACTTTAGATATATGAAATATTTAAAATGCTGTATTTGGAGTGACGCAGTAAACTTTTAATGTGTTTAGTTTGATACTCTGCAGTGAGTTAGGCTGGTAACATCACTTCACGGTGGGCCCACCAAATGAACAAGCTGATTAAAAAGGCAGGCTTAGTTATAGGATGCATTTGTGAGTTGTTTGGGGTAGAAGTTAGGAATATCTTATCTTTATCCAAGTATTTGACAAGGGTTATTGTTATTTTGATATCTATCTATATAAAACAACAAAATGTCCAGCATCTGTGCCTGTGCATAACTTTATAGAGTATCCACAAGGGCGCTGCAACATCTGATCAACAAAGACAACAAAACCATAAAAAGAGATGGTTTAAGGGCTAGAATGTCCGATGAACAAAAATAACAAAAACCACAAAGATATATTCAAATATAAGATCTTTAGATCCAGAATGTCCAATGAACAAAGGCATCAATAACCACAAAGAAAGATTGATGTAAAAATCTAGAATCTCTGATGAACACAGGCAACAAAACAACAATAAAAGATGGATTTAAGGTCTAGAAGGTCCAATGAACAAAGGCAACAAAAAGCACAAAGAAAGGTGAATACAAGGACTAGAATCCCAGAAAAACAGAGGTTCGTAAATGCACAAAGTAACTGAAACTGACAAACTTAACCTTTGTAATGTTATTCCCGTTTTAGTAAATGGCCGTTTTGCTATGCTAATATTTCTGTATTCCTGAGCCCTGGTAAAAGCTAAAATTCTCCTTGGGGCAAATAAAGGTTGGTCGGTCTGTATGTTTGTGTTTGGTTGTGCACATATAGATATTTATGAGAAAGAGAGAGAGAACAGTGTAATGACTTCAACATATTTTATTAAAATGTTCCTTTTTTCACCAAAGGGATCTTGATTTCAGAAACACATTTAATTCAAGATGATCCATACTGTAATGGTAATATGTTTAAAATTGCAATAGCTGGGTAAATTGAACTTATTTTAAATGTAATTATAGGGCTTTGACCCCTGCTCACTTTGCTCACCAACCCCCGGGCTGGCGCTATGCACTTGCCACTTTGCGTCTTTGCCGCTGTACATTTTAAACAGATTGTTTTCATGGGAATTATTTCATATGCATAATAGAACTATTTTACATTACAGCGAGTAATTAACCATATAAAAAAATAGTAAAATGTAATAATTTGAAAGTAAATTATGTTTTATGTTGCGTTAGAGATATTTGTTGCGTTATACGATTTCATTCTGTTTGGCTTTGAAATTAACATGCAAATACTTTTTAAACTTACACTTTTACTGTAAAACTTCAATTAAATTTTAGTCAATATCGCATTGAATTTTGATTCTGTGTTTGGAACATCGTGACAATGCAATGTATAACTGCCCGTGAATGAATTTCGTTTCTTTCTCTTTAATAAATAAACTGACTTTTTCGAATGTTTATCACTATGATTTGTTAATTGTCTTTGCAAAAGCTATTCTAATGGGGATCTGTTAACGTTTTAATACAAATTGCATATCAAGATCTTCTTTGGTGTCTAATGTTATTTGCGGAAGATGTACTGCATTACCTTTCTTGGATACATCCTTCTTTAAACAATAATTCGGGCGGTGGAAGACCAGACGGTGTTAACGGTTGTAGATATTCTTCAGGTTATCGTAAGTTGTTGTTTTCATCTTCCATGCGATCACCACAAACTGTTTCAGCATAATCTATTTAATACGCATTTAACCAATTTGCAGTGTAACCGATCAACAGTTTTCACGTTAATTCGTTTGACTTCATCGCTTCTTGGTGCTAGGATTTGGATATAATAAGTCTTCTTTATTTGGGAGCCTTAAATTGAGAAAAACGAAAAAATTTATAAGAGCTGAGAGAGCAGGAACTGTGTCTGTCAAAAGCATTCACACGAATGAAAGATGAGCGCACCGTGTGCGTGGTTGAAAATGGTTGAGAGGAGGGTGGGACTTGAAAAAATCTCATGGAAATAGTCTTGTCTCGCCTCAGGATTTTCTTTTATAATAGAGAGATTTTTTAGGTGCATTCATGTAAAATTTAAATGCATAGATTGTTATTGCTGTCATATTCATTTGTCTGTCTGAACAGCTTGGCTACTTAATATTTTGATGAAATTTCAAGGAAATTTGTCAGTTACATTCAATGTTTTGGAGACATTTCACTATACAAATGTTTGAAATCTTAAAATCTCATTTGAAAAGCATTGGTGAATTTTCAAAATAATCTATCTTAAAACAAAGCACCATTCTGTAAGAAGTTAGTTACTGACTAATTTACTGTTTCAAATTTACCTTGAAAGTGGTAATCATACCTTGGGTAGTTTCCTGTTTTACATGTCCACTAGCCACTCTCAAAGGCAAATCATATCCTCAGTCACATAGGGTCGAACTTCAACATACTGAAGATTTTATCTCTCTATTTGGCACTTCTTTCAAAAAATGTTATAGTATGTTTAAGAAAAATGAAGTACCTTTGCTAATAAACCCTCCACCACCAACAATTAACAATAGGACATAAAACAATTTTTATGTCACTTGAGTTAGAATCTCGTGACTATGAAAGCTGTTTCAGCCACTGCAAGACTAATTGGGCAAGGCTTATAACTACATGATATTGTGAAATTTAAATGCATGAATTTGATACTTTCTAATGCTGAAACATCATGTTATTGCTGTCATTTTAATGACTCATTGTTATGCTTAATAAGCGTAAATGTGTTTTCTCAATATTTGAAGGCTGAAAATAAGCAAACATTAAAAATAATCCAACAGAATGTTACACCATTTGTACGTTTTCTAAGCTCTTTTTTGTGGATTCTATAAATGAGAATATGGTGTTCTTTCTCATTTTCAAATAAAACTAAATAAAAATCTTAGAGTCATGATGATTATTTCAAACCTGTTTTATATGTCACAAATGTTTGTTTTTATGCAGTATTTATTGATTTACTAGGCCTATTTTTTTTTTGTTCTGAAAATAGTATATGATATTAAAAAAAAAATCCTTGTTCAGAAATGTTTAGGTCTTGGTGAGTTATAGCAACTGACTCTTTCTCTGCTAATAATGCCTGTTTCAAATAATATAATGGTGTCTTCGTCTTCAAGTTTACTTATCATCCCGCATGAGCCAGTGCTCACGATAAGATCATAATTTTCATTGCTAAGGAGGGGCAAGTACAGCAGTGCAGGCTTCTGTGGAGCTGATCAAATTGGTTAGGAATACAATTAAGTAGCTGAAATGGGAGCAAAATTCCTGGTACACATCTGTAACAATCACTCTTCCAGTAACTGCCAGTATCATCTGGTGGTTTTGTGGTAATTTCCTTAGATGAAAAGATATTTTCTGTTGTGTGGCAGTGCTCTTATAAACAATATATTTGTTATTTTCTTTATTAACAATGTTTTAATAATAAAACAGCATCAACCATGCACAATAAATACATTTTGTTCTTTCATGAAAAAAATGATTAACAGAAAACCACTTGCCTATAGTCTAATGGCAGACCCTTTGATTGAAGAGTCCTCGGAGGCACATTTTAAAAAACCTTGCATTCATTTTATATTTCTGTGTCAAAATATTTAAGATAATTTGAGTACATTATTAATAATGATTTCTGAGAAATAATAAGGGCCATAATTTTGCATAGGTTTCAGTGTTTTATTTCTTGTTTTTATGTATATTGGATTGCTTATATTCATGCTATATTTGTAACTATTGCATACGGTACTAGTCTATATTATTTCACACATAGCAATGTTATCTGTCTGGTTCTTTGGGAAAAATGAGAACATGTTCATGTGCACAACTGTAAAGAAATGCTTCCAGTAGGTTGACAGTATAATTACAGCACCTTTTATCTTATCTTTTCTGATAGATACTTAACCAGTTATAAGAATAGACTGCAGACGTTTTAAATAATAGATAGTTTAGTCATTACATTCCTTTAGGTGTAATTTTCCACATTACTTTTCAACTAAAAACAAATATGTTTAAAAATCAATCCTATTTACAGTGGGTAGGACATGGATCCAGAGCTACTGCACTACACTGCTTTGCTCTGCAATGAGCAGTAAAACAAATTAAGGCCAAACTATTTTTCAAAATGGCATTGTTTGTCTCTCACATACCAATGTCTCCTTTATAATTAGTGAGAAGCATAAACCCAAATAAAAACAAATCTGCTTCTTGGATCAGACAAGTTATTTCTCTAAGTGGAGGCTAATGACAACTTGTTGCTCTGTGCTGTTCTCTTGACTGTTCTACTGGCCAAGTCTACTATACAGTATATGTGAAAACAGTATGAACAGTTGACCAAATTATACACCTGGAGTGAAATTTAATCCTAATTTTGAGCCTTACCTGCCACCAAGCAGTCATTATACCTAAACTGTACAGTACAGCAAGGTGGAGGATGGCTCTTGAATGCTATATACACCATGAAGAGCTGAATGAGTTAAAAACACTCATTATTAACCCATATTTGTTGCTTATTTGGATTCTGAGGATGGAACATGTATTAACACTGCCAGGCTTATAAATGCCTGCATGAATGTCTTATGAATACATATTAAGAACCACGTTTAGTCAAAATACTAGATGAAAAATAGCAGATTAACTACACTACAACTGGTTTATGGTTTATAGGATCATCACAAAGCTAGATCCTAAAAGTGAATGAAATGTCAGAGAGCCTGAGCTGTCCTAAGATGCTGTGTGAAGAGATGCAATTTTTTTAAAAGCATTTACAGCATGCATGCAAGAGCTGCAGGCTACACAAAACATGGATGCATAATATTCAAACTTCGGTTTAATTTGTTGTCTCTGTGTATGTGTGTATAGTTTCTTTTCCTCTTCATTGCTTCATTTTTGTGACATTGGCTCCATGTGTTTCGTATTCTTCCACATGCGTCTGTCCTGTGTGCAATCAACTACCATGCACATATTAAGTCCAATTCCTTTCAATTTGACGTTTATCCACATAGCTTTTAAGTGGTCTTGTAGCCTACTTCCCATCCGCCTTACATTCTTCGACCATTTTGAAATGCGTTGGTTCCTTATCTTCAGTACATGTCCAAGCCATCTCTTTTGTCTCTTGTGTACAGTGTCTGTCAATGTTCTCTTCACTCCCAGGAACTGTCCGATTTCTTCATTGTGCACTTTCTCTATACTATATCGTACACAGAGAATCTTTTTGAGTACAACCATTTTGAACAGATGTAGCTTGTTGTTTAGATTTTCTGCAAGTGTCCGTGCTTCACAGTCATACAGGGTGATCACTAGGTACCATGTAGTACATATGGATTTTTATATTCATGCTGATTTTTTTCACTGCCAAGTCCCCTCATCACTTATAAAGCTGCAGCAGTTCTAATTTTAATGTTCAATTCGCTACAGCTGTCACTTCTTGAACCAGTCTGCTCGTCTCAATGGCGTGCCTCTGAGCAGGATTTGTTCATTATGTACGTCTTTGTTGCTGCTTTCATATGCTTTTAACCATTCTGTTTTAGTATCGCTTATCTCAAGATTGTATATGGAACTTCTTTTATCAACTTTGTCAAGCAGGCTTTGTGCTCCTTGTATGTGCTCAGCCAAGAAAGCTATGTCGTCTGTGAAATTTAGGTTGTTGATTCTTCTACCTATGTAGATATATTCATATTTAAAGAGCTGTATGTGTTTATATGTGTGCATAATATACTGTGTATGTAGAGTCTCTTTGCTGGGGAGCAGATACAGTTTAAGAAGCTCACTAAGCAAGCAAATTACTTTCTTAAAATAAAGATTAAATTAAGTAGTAAGGAGCATGGTGACAGACTTGGAAACCATATGGTCTCCAAGAAATCCCACTTGCATAACTTGACAAAATTCCTCCCATACAGCCTTTGCAAACCTCAGTGTGATGGTTCATATTAGGAAGATGTCACATAGTCTTTTGAAAACTTTGCCCAGCATTGCAGTTGAACCTTAGCTGCAAATTTTATTCAAGAAAACGTTTCACCAGAAACAATTCATTTCTTGTTGATTCTTTGAAAACATGCTTTGTCAGTATAAAAACTGTAAATGATGATAAATCAGAATTTGCATTTTTTGTAAAAAAAAAAAAAAAAAAGGAACAGTCTTTAGGTTACAGCCTTGGGAGTGGTAGCAGTGGTGTGCATTTTATCAACTGTGCTGTGCTTGTTGTGCTGACTGCCATGTTACTAAAAGAAGGGCTAGGAGCGCAGGCAGTAGTTAACAGAGAATATGGAAACCAGCAGCTGTCTTTATTCCTTTCTTCTCATATTCTCAGATGCATTAAAATTTCAAGGCAGATTAATTCTGGATTCTTTAAATCGTTTCAATTAATGGTGTGCATTAGTTACCTTACACACAGTTTTCATGTTCATTTATGTTAATTATACATAGAATTTAATATTATTACCATAGTAGTTCTAGATCCTGAGGATATAAGCATCATAAAGGATTGGTCTGCTCCTGGCACAGTAAAAGATACAAAGTCATGTGGGGGGGCTTCTGGTTACTGTAGAATATTTACAGAAAACTTGCACCCTTTATTTGAAGGGCCCAGAGGTTTATATCAGAAATTTCTGATTAAAAATGTATCCATCTCAACTGTACATGAACTCTGTCTGTATCATTATTGAAAGGGCAAAAGTAATAGAATGCATTGCTACATTTAGTATAAAATTAGTATTTAACACAAATGCATTCTGAGATTTTTCAAGCTAAAACTGAAGTTTCAAGTTTAAGGGTGTTCTACTCTCATGGTGCTGGTGATTGATTGACATGTTACATGTTGTTTAGCTCATACAAGTTGGAATTTCACGCTATGCATGTGACAATAATAACAACATTAATAATGAACTGCAGTATCAAAACCATCGTTTATTTCAATAAAAAGTGGATTAAAAAAAGTATCGTTATTCCATCTAAGACACCATTGCAACTTGTTTACATTCTTCTAATAAATTAAAGCCATATTTAATGTAGAGCAAAACACATAAGAAAATGCACTTGATAAAATGCACATTTTAATTTCCATTCTCTCCCTGTTGAAGAACTCCTTTGGTTACGATAACAGCTTTTGTTGTTCTTAAACGTTTTGAAGACCTGTTTTATTTGCACAAGTTTAATAAAAATATTTTTTATAAGTGATGCATATTATCCACAACTTTTTGTGTTTGTCATATTTAGCACACATCTGGTCTTATCTTTATGCTGCAGGACAAACTAAAACATATGGAGCTGGAACTAGACGAAGAGAGGACTACCGTGGAGCTGATGACTGAGCGGGATACCCGCAGCCGAAACCAGGTATTCTTTACTTTTTGCATCCCCCTCCACCCCCGACACCAATTTCTATGAAGTTGAAAAGAATTAGTTAATTAAGCTAGAACTTAAGGTAGAGCCAGGCTTATTTTTTTTACTTACCTGTGAAAAAGGATACAGGGCAGAATGGCAAAAATTGGTACATTTATATTGACAGTATGGTGGACAGCCAGGGTGCCTCAACAGTGGGAGAACCTGGGGGGACAGCTTATTCAGGACTTTACCTCCCTCTGAGCACTAGGTGGTAGCCCCCGTAGGTTGCAGCAGTGCCTCAGACTCCCACAGAGCTCCTTGGGAGGTGGAGTGTGTAGCAGCCTGATGGGTCCCGTGGGCAGTGCCAGGGTGCGCTGCAGATACTGTTGAGCCCTAGGTGACAGCACTTACGCCAAACCCGGAAATGCTGCTGGAAGAAGGTCGTTGGACACTTGGAGCACTTCCAGGTGCCCTATAAAAGGAGCCAGTCACCACTACTCCAGGAGTGGAAATCGGGAGAAGGTGGACAAAGTTTGCTGGAGGACAAGTGGAGGCAAAAAGAGAGAGGAAGAGAAAGAAAGAAGATGAAGAAAATAAAGTGTTTTGTACAGTGTGGTGCCTGTGCTTAAATTGTGTTGTACAGGTGGGAAACAGGGGAAGGCGTTTCTCACAAGTTAAAAGGAAAAAAAGTAAAAGCGTGTACGTTGAACTTGTATCCTGCATCTGTCTGTGTCAGGATTGGGTGACAGGAGAGCCCTCTACTGGCTACAACAGCAAATTTTTTTTACAGTAACATACATGGTAATAACTTCTACATAAGAAAAGCTTACCTTTATTAGCATCAACAATAAATCAATCCAGTAGGTTTAATAAAATTGTTCTATTTGAGCAAGTGCAGCATAATTGTATACAACACATACAAATCTGTTCTGTTTAAATGCCCTCTTTACCTCTAGAAATATAAAAATAGACAGTTTGTTGGTACAATATTTAGTGCTGCAGCTTGAGGGATAGAGCATCTAGGGAAAAGTGGGGAACATGCAAACTCTGCATTACAGGATTATTATAATTATACGACCCTAAAGCAAAGTAATGGGTCCAATTAAGAAGAAAATAATAGACACATTGTACAGTGCATCCAGAAAGTATTCAGAGCGCATCACTTTTTTCCACCTTTTGTAATGTTACAGCCTTATTCCAAAATGGATTAAATTCATTTTTTCCTCAGAATTCTGCACACAACACCCCATAATGACAACGTGAAAAAAGTTTACTTGAGGTTTTTGCAAATTGATTAAAAATAAAAAAACTGAGAAATCACATGTACATAAGTATTCACAGCCTTTGCTCAATACTTTGTCGATGCACCTTTGGCAGCAATTACAGCCTCAAGTCTTTTTGAATATGATGCCACAAGCTTGGCACACCTATCCTTGGCCAGTTTCACCCATTCCTCTTTGCAGCACCTCTCAAGCTCCATCAGGTTGGATGGGAAGCGTCGGTGCACAGCCATTTTAAGATCTCTCCAGATATGTTCAATCAGATTCAAGTCTGGGCTCTGGCTGGGCCACTCAAGGACATCCACAGAGTTGTCCTGAAGCCACTCCTTTGATATCTTGGCTGTGTGCTTAGGGTCGTTGTCCTGCTGAAAGATGAACCGTCGCCCCAGTCTGAGGTCCAGAGCGCTCTGGAGCAGGTTTTCATCCAGGATGTCTCTGTACATTGCTGCAGCCAGTTCCTGCCGCTGAAAAACATCCCCACAGCATGATGCTGCCACCACCATGCTTCACTGTAGGGATGGTATTGTCCTGGTGATCAGCGGTGCCTGGTTTCCTCCAAACGTAATGCCTGGCATTCACACCAAAGAGTTCAATCTTTGTCTCATCAGACCAGAGAATTTTCTTTCTCATGTTCAGAGAGTCCTTCAAGTGCCATCCATCCATCCATTTTCCAACCCACTGAATCCGAACACAGGGTCACGGGGGTCTGCTGGAGCAAATCCCAGCCAACACAGGGCACCAGGCAGGAACCAACCCACCGCAGGACACACACAAACACACCCACACACCAAGCACACACTAGGGCCAATTTAGAATCGCCAATCCACCTAAACTGCATGTGAATGGACTGTGGGAGGAAACCGGAGCTCCCGGAGGAAACCCACGCAGACACGGGGAGAACATGCAAACTTCACGCAGGGAGGACCCGGGAAGCGAACCCAGGTCTCCTAACTGCGAGGCAGCAGCACTACCACTGTTCCACCATGCCGCCTGTCCTTCAGGTGCCTTTTGGCAAACTCCAGGCGGGCTGCCATGTGCCTTTTACTAAGGAGTGGCTTCCGTCTGGCCCCTCTACCATACAGGCCTGATTGGTGGATTGCTGCAGAGATGGTTGTCCTTCTAGAAGGTTCTCGTCTCTCCACAGAGGACCTCTGGAGCTCTGACAGAGTGACCATCGGGTACTTGGTCACCTCCCTGACTAAGGCCCTTCTCATGTGTCTGCCTGGTCCTGAAATGTCATATTTGATCACAAGAGGCGGATCTATAATTAAAACCTGTTTATGAACAAGAATATACCTTTATAGAGTCAACCATACATTTTGCTTTAGGAACTGAAGGACAGTCCCATAAATAACTTGCTTAGAGATGGAGAATTATTTTTGGAATGCTCCCCAGTCCCTTTTTGAAAAGTTCTGGTTCAGACCAACAGATTGATTTTGCATGTTTAACATACAGTAATGGTGGTACTTAACCACTGCAACTATAGTGCTGTGAAGATGTTTCCCATTCTTTGTGTTCACTTGGCTAATTTATATCTCCAATTCTTGGTGTCCTTTCTGTGGTTAACTTTGTTTCTAAAGTATAGTTAAAAGGAAAAATTTTTTTAAAAAGTTACTTGCTGAAATAAAGCAAATGTTTCATCTGATAGTCTTCATAAGCACATTATAGTTTTAAAATTTCTGTTATGGACAAAGAAAAGCATTTTTCATGTAGATAGCCTCTTTGTTCCAAACCATTAAATGTGTTCTGATTAACTTGATGTCATAGAGCTTCAGAACAGTTAGCTGTGTTAATGAGAATTGTTAATAGTTTAGGAACAGGCAGCATAATTAACTGAATAAATGGTAACAGTGGTAAAGAGATACATCAGTTAAAATGATTTGTGTGTTACCATGACATAAGGCGAAGTTCTGCATTTGATCCATTGTTCATCACGGTGCCCAAGAGTGGAGATGTGTCTGATAACCAACATGCAAGTAAAGAACTTCACTGTACTGTATACACATAACAATACTGTGGCACCACCCTATGAAGGTTATATAGCCAAAACATTGTGTTTCGAAGCACATTTTGTACTTTTTCAGCCTGGAAATAACCCTTACTTTAGTTTCATTTGCAGATGTGCACTAATGCAGCCCTTCACTCATTATTATATAAGATCTAGAACACACTTGGGCTCTTATCTTTAACTCTTTGTATGTTTTCTATTTTGGTTTTACCTTTTAGATTGACCAACTTCGAGCTGAGTTGATGCAGGAGAGGGCAAGCAAGCAAGATTTAGAATGTGATAAAATCTCGCTGGAAAGACATGTAAGAGATGTGATTAATCTGTTTTTCAAGAATGCTATTTTTGCTCTGCAGAAACTGTCACTGGTCAGAGCAGCTGATTTTTATTATTATTTGTTTAACATCACTCTTTACTGTTTATCTTTTATCCCCATAATCAATTAGCAGTTTTTTTAAAAAAACAGAAACGTGAACTAATTACCTTTTATTTATTTGAATAGCCCAAACCTCTCAAATTCATAATTTTTAGTTTTTATTTGCACTATCATACATTAAGCATAGCATATTCGTTCTTATTGTTAAAATCAATTCTTTGCCTAACCATGTTTTCTGCAGAGATATCGGAGTAGCCTTCAGCTACTGTACTTATCAGTCTGAAGGAATCCACATTTACACTCCCAAAACAATCACCCAGTTCTACTTGTGCACACATCCCTATTGTGTGTTTTTAATTCATTTTATTTGAAAACATAGCATTATGGAGCACAGCTCAACCAAACAAATGAAAATAACATAGTAAGTATAACAGTATACTATGGGAGCAATCAGTGAAACAGAGCGTTCAGCCCACAAGATAGCTTTAACACCAGAGAGTCCCATCTGAAATGTTTTTTTATAGGATGAAGCAGCAAGTAAAAGTAAAAACTTCTTGTCAAGTTCAGAACAGATCCTAATAAAGAGAACTTGATTTTCTCTGGTTTAAGTTATAGAAGGTGGATTAGAATTTTCTCAGGTTTTCAACATAAGACTCCATACATGTAGTGTGGTGTAGGCTGTTACAACTGATTTTCCAGCATCTATCTAGTATTACTTCAGATATTGCTGTCAAGACATTAACTCCAGGGCTATTCATGAGGCATATACAAAATGTTTGTCTAAAATGTTTTAAGTTTAGGACATTTCCCAAACATGTGCCATAACGATGCAGGCACTTAACAATATTAGTTGTGGATTGTATCTTACCGTGGGTATATTTTAGACAATTTTAAAAGATATGTGTGATCAATGATCATTTGCATGTTGAATTACAATGCGCTTGGCCCATATTTATAGTAAGTAAAATGTATTCTATGAATGTCTAATTTTCATTCTTTGATTACATCTTGCCTGAAGAAGGAGCCTGAGTTGCCTCGAAAGCTTGCATATTGTAATCTTTTTAGTTAGCCAATAAAAGGTGTCATTTTGCTTGGCTTTTCTCTACATTCATAATGGCTAACATGGTACAACACCGTAGTACTACATTCTTTTTCTGAAATTTTAAATGAGACATCCCTTTCTTATGGAACCATAAGATTATTAAGGGGTGTGCTTTTTAAAATTTGGCTATATACTGCAGAGCTGTTGTCTGAATCTTCATCCGCACTAGCCAGCATTCCCTTCAGGGATAAGCTATAAGTGACAGATATAGGAAGTCGACCAGGTTGTTTTTGACAGTTTTTCTTTTGGCAGTCAAAGTATAGGCAGATTAAATGACTATGTCAGGGTCTCACTGTAAGTTCAGGAGCAGGAATTCGCTGAACAACTTTGGCATTAAAGTCCAGTCACTTGGTCATTACACCACACTGCCTCAGTCGCACACTATTGTTTGTCATTGAATGAGGGAGAATGACTCTAATCTTCTTTTCTCTTCTGGTTTATAATGGAAAAAGAAAACCGCTTACCATAACTGTTATGTTGTTTTGAAGAAGTCTGTTAATTATGACTTAAATTAAATTGAGTTCTGGTGAAGTAAATTAATGTTAATGTGTGTAATAAATATTTAATCATTTACAAAACAACACTAATGTTGCTTTGCCTTTGTTTAAACTTTTTATGTTGCACTTTGAGATTTACTGCTAATGTAAAGTGCCCTATAAATAAAATGCATTACTATTATTATTACTATATTTATCTTTGAGAGAATCTTCACTCAAATTTCCAATTTTTTTCTTCCAACAGAATAAAGATCTTAAAGCACGCTTGTCAAATTTAGAAGGAGTCCAGAAACCCAATGCTAGCTTCTCTCAGTTAGAGGCTCGCATTCAAGAATTAGATGATCGTCTTCAAGCTGAGGAGAGGTGAGCTGGTGCTTTTAAAATTTTAGCTCAAGTCATGAGTACATCTGCCACAACTGTAGTAGCACTTCTAGGCTGCACTCTGTCTCAGACCTGTTTACACAAAGAGATGTATAGTATAAATTAGAAGTAATTGAATGACCTGCCAGAGCCAACATGATTCAAAACTGAAAGTCTGCCATCATTAGCAAATTCAGAGCACGCCGTAAAATATATATATATATATATATATACATAAAATAGTTATCAAAACCTGTTCTTGCCAACATATTACAAGTTGATTTGCGGTTTCATTTCAGCAGATTCAGGTAAAAATTTCAGGTAAAATCTGTGTAACTGAACTTTACAGCTGTGTTTTCTAATTATGAATTATGATACATTGGGAGGAAAACATTTGCAAATGCATACTCCTTAATAAGGTTTATAACAAAAGCTGTCAATTCTCCTATTAGCTGCAATTCTCCTATTATGCAAATGAATGCCATTATTTATGTTCATCTGTTATTACAGGAGAGATTAGTCTCTCTAAAATAAAAATAATTCAGTTTTACAGTCTTTTGAATTTAGCTGTAAGCAGTACATGCAGTTTATTTTTCCAGCAGAGGGCATACTTGCACCAAAAGAAAAGATGGCCAGTAAATGATAGTGCGTGAAGATGCTCATGCTGCTAAAGTTGAATTTAATGTCCCTGCCAATAGCAAACTGCATTTGAAAGCATTTTCCAGAGGTAGTAATAGGTGATGTATGAAGATGTTAATTGCTGTTTGACACTGAGAAATAGCAGTTGAGTTCTGAACTTAAGTCATTTGGTGTCTTGTTTCCTCTATTCCATGCTAATTACTTTCATTACTTATTCCTGCAGGGAAAAGAATGCTTTCCAATCGACAAATCGCAAGTTGGATCGTAGAATCAAGGAGTTGACAATACAGCTGGATGATGAGAGGCAGCAGTTTAATGATCAGAAGGATCAGGTATGTCGTAGGTTTGTCAGACCGTGCAAGTTCATGTTCAAGAAATGTTATAAATATCTACACCACAACTTTAGTCAAAGCAAACTTAAATAAGGTCTACAATTATTGAGATTGTTATAAATGAGAATGCAAAGACAGATAGAAAGAACCTAAAAAAACCTGAAAATAGGAAATGGCAAGTCTAATAGATGCTGTCTTAGCACTCTGTGATTTTCACCTTCACTGGTGTTGAATCATTTGGAGCATAATGTTTTATTATTGACAATGTGTTCCATGCAATAAATGATATAGTAGATTTTGTTATTGATACAAAATAATATATGGAAACAGCATTTAAAAGTACTATGTATTCGTGTTTTGTAAAAAAAAAAAAAAATTTGTTTATCCTCTTTTTCTGTCCTCTTCCATTGTTTGCCATCTTCTGGATTTTAAGAATAGCAGCATTTCCATTGATTTCCTTAATGCTCATTTTGCAATTGTGAAACAAAAAACCTGTAATGGAAATATATGAATTTCGAAAAAAACTTAAAATTCACAAAAAAGTTTATCCGCTCACTTGAGGTGGTTTTTCTGGCAATTCGACAAAGCAATAATTAGCAAAATTGCAATGGAAACACTTTTTTTGCATTTAGGTCACATGACATAATGTACATTTTCAAATACCTGTGAAAATGTGATGTGGTGAATTACAGCAGTATCATGAGCACTACCGGGTCACCCAACATAAATGTCCCTGAGCATTAATCTGTCATCAACAACCGCATACAGAATAATATATGTTCAGCCTTTTCTGTTAACATAATCCCAATACCCGTCACTTGGTGCACGAATAGGGGATATGTGAGCCATCGATTACACCATGCAAGTGAAGTATTTTGTGTGCCTTGTAATCACACTGCAAAAAAAATGCCGCGCCTCTTCCACATCAAGTAAAGTGAAGTATTGGCTCATTAGTTTGGAGAATATGGCCTGACAATACCCCATATTCACACCTGCGAATGGAGATTTTGCTCACACCAAAAGTCTGGGCAACAACCCTGTACTCCACACAGGTAGGCAGATTATAAAGAGTGATTTTCAGACCGTACAAATTCATGGCCAAGAAATGTTGTAAATATCTATGCCACAACTTTAGTCAAAGCAAACTTAAATAAGGTATACAATTATTGAGATTGTTAGAACTGAGAATGCAAAGCCAGCTAGAGAGAACCTGAAGGTCTGGTTCCCTCATATAAGCCACAGAAAGAGACATAAGAGGGCCTATTGTGCTGCTTAATTCAATGAATGTCAAGCTGCTTATTCTAATTTTTTTTTTTACCCACAGCTCATCAGTAAAATCACTGTGGACGATTTCAAAGACAAATCCCTAATACGTGGCCTCTACCAAGTACAGTTGTGCTTGAAAGTTTGTGAACTATTTAGAATGTTCTATATTTCTGCATAAATATGACCTAAAACATCATCAGATTTTCACTAAAGTCCTAAAAATAAAGAGAAACCAGTTAAACAAATGAGACAAAAATATTATACTTGGTCATTTATTTATTGAGGAAAATGATGGAATATTACATATTTGTGAGTGGCAAAAGTATGTGAACCTGTAGGATTAGCAGTTAGTTTGAAGGTGAAATTAGTCAGGTGTTTTCAATCAATGGGATGACAATCAGGTGTGAGTGGGCACCCTGTGTTATTTAAAGAACAGGGATCTATCAAAGTCTGCTCTTCACAACGCATGTTTGTGGAAGTGTATCATAGCACGAACAAAGGAGATTTCTGAGGACCTCAGAAAAAAAGTTGTTGATGCTCATCAGGCTGGAAAAGGTTACAAAACCATCTCTAAAGAGTTTAGACTCCACCAATCCACAGTCAGACAGATTGTGTACAAATGGAGGAAATTCAAGACCACTGTTACCCTCCCCAGGAGTGGTCGACCAACAAAGATCACTCCAAGAGCAAGGCATGTAATAGTCAGCGAGGTCACAAAAGACCCCAGGGTAACTTCTAAGCAACTGAAGGCCTCTCTCACATTGGCTAATGTTCATGTTCATGAGTCCACCATCAGGAGAACACTGAACAACAATGGTGTGCATGGCAGAGTTGCAAGGAGAAAGCCACTGCTCTCCAAAAAAAACATTGCTGCTCGTCTGCAGTTTGCTAAAGATCACGTGGACAAACCAGAAGACTATTGGAAGAATGTTTTGTGGACGGATGAGACCAAAATAGAACTTTTTGGTTTAAATGAAAAGGGTTATGTTTGGAGAAAGGAAAACACTGCATTCCAGCATAAGAACCTTAACCCATCTGTGAAACATGGTGGTGGTAGTATCATGGTTTGGGCCTGTTTTGCAGCATCTGGGCCAGGACGGCTTGCCTTCATTGATGGAACAATGAATTCTGAATTATATCAGAGAATTCTAAAGGAAAATGTCAGGACATCTGTCCATGAACTGAATCTCAAGAGAAGGTGGATCATGCAGCAAGACAACAACCCTAAGCACACAAGTCGTTCTACCAAAGAATGGTTAAAGAAAAATAAAGTTAATGTTTTGGAATGGCCAAGTCAAAGTCCTGACCTTAATCCAATCGAAATGTTGTGGAAGGACCTGAAGCAAGCAGTTAATGTGAGGAAACCCACCAACATCCCAGAGTTGAAGCTGTTCTGTACGGAGTAATGGGCTAAAATTCCTTCAAGTTAGTGTGCAGGACTGATCGACAGTTACCGGAAATGTTTAGTTGCAGTTATTGCTGCAAAGGGAGATCACACCAGATACTGAAAGCAAAGGTTCACATACTTTTGCCACTCACAAATATGTAATATTTGATCATTTTCCTTAATAAATAAATGACCAAGTATAATATTTTTGTCTCATTTGTTTAACTGGTTTCTCTTTATCTACTTTTAGGACTTGAGTGAAAATCTGATGATGTTTTAGGTCATGTCATATTCATGCAGAAATATAGAAAATTCTAAAGGGTTCACAAACTATCAAGCACAACTGTATAGGGAATTCGCCTTCCATTTATTGTATTCACTCGCTTGCACAGACAATTCGCATTTGAGTTTTGTCAACGTTTTAGACGTATCTCTTTAATTTTGCTCATAACTGCAATGGAAATGCAGCTAATGACTATGAAACTTTTTAATTTAATTTTACCAATTTTTTTCAAAGAAATTACAAATAATATAAAGCAGCTATTAAAAAATCTATACCAGAAAAACAAAGACACTTAAAGTAGATCTTCAAAAGAATTCAAAGTCAAGTTGACTATAAGAAAACTAGCAGAGCGAAACAAATAAGCTTAATGATACAATCAAAACAGACAGACTTATTTTGTCATGCATTTACAAACCTCTGTGCACTAGATGTGCTTTACATCATCTATTCTTTGTGCTGCTTGTTGCCTTTCTTCTTTGAAACATTCTAGCCCTGTTCTGGACTGCAAATGACAAGACGTACACCGTACAGTTTACTATCTTACACCATCCTCTTGCCTTTGTTCATTGGACATTCCCACCGTCTTAGACGTCCTATTGCTTTACATACAGTATACAGAGACAATGGAAATGTAAAACATCCAAATCATAACGGAACAGGCTCACATCTCCAACAGAATATCTAACAAATCCTAAGGCAACTATGCAAGTGTTAGTTTTTCAAGGATGAGATGGGAGAAGCTCTGCATAAGAGAATAACTTCATATGCTTCACATAAGTGTGCTGCATGAGTGAGTGGTAAAAGAAAAGCTGCATTTATTTTGTTTTTTTTTTTTTTTTGACAAATGGCATGGGAAAGACAATGAAGCAAGTGATATATTTATCTTAACTTTAGCTGATGAAAATATTTAACTTTTGGATGTAAGACATACCAAAAATACCACATAGGTATGACAACAAAAAACTAGCTCAGTATATTCAAGTGACTAAATGAGTAGACTAAAATGTCTTAGAATATGTAATACATTTTCCAGTACTGATTTGTAAATGCTGTTGTAGCTGGGATCAGTAACAAATTTGTAGTTCATCTAAAAATTAAGTTTCCTGTCATTGTCTGGTATTCTATGTGAGAAAATAGTGGTGTGTTTTAATCAATGAGTCTGCAGAATCCTATAAAGTACTCATCCAGATTTCATGTCCAAATTGCTGCAGAAAGTTTTGGCCTTGACCCTTGGTCAATGCAAAAAAAAAATTTGACTATTATCCTTTAAGTAATGATGATCGTTTAAATGTGCCAAACATTGATGCCAGCCTATACACTGAAATGGTTGTATGCAAATGTCAAGCCCCAGTTTACAGCCATCCAAGTTGAGGAAATTTGTAATTATAATAGGGTAGTGTTCTAGAAATTGCCAGTCACAGCAATACAACTTTCATTATTATTATTTCTACACACGGTCTTCTATGTTTTCTGTGTCTTGGAGGGCCCTTTAAGGTTTGTTTTGATCTGCACTACTTCACGTGGCTGATTCTTATGTAATCGGCCTGCACCGTCTTTCTCACACTAATGTTTCTCAACCTTTATTGTCCCGCTGTGGTAATGCGCAACCCGCGCATTACCAAATTTAAGTTGAAGAACCATTAAAATTGAAGCAGCAGTATTTATAAGGTTGTAAGGAAGTGAGCTTACCATTTGTGTGTTGAGGGAGCTGCCGCGGGAACAAGGGGCCGTCTAGCGGGTGAGCGCTGTGAGGCACGGTGTGTCTGGACACAAGTGGAGCCGGTATAATGGCCAGTACGGGCTCCACTGTACATCCCCATTTTTACACGCCAGTATAAAAGTGTTTAAGGTGCGGCACGCCTAAAAGGAAAAGCCAGCATTTGTTTGAGTAAACAGGGTTGAGTCCGAGATGGGGATCCCATATTGTAAATAAACGATTTTACTTACTGGTGAGTCAGCAGCTGTTGTGCTTGAGCTCAGCATAATCGTTGGCTGTCCACGGTGGGAGCTTACGTGTACAACCAACAGGGGTTCGTGTTTAAATACATAGTTGCTCGGGACATGTTGCGGCGTGTGGCGTGAATGCGCTAGCATCTATCTGGATAGGTGCGTGAGGTAGACGGGGTGGCAGATTGGCTGGACAATCTTGCCGGTTATGTTTAAAGGAGTTACCGGCCAACAGGGGTCATCAGTGGACCTAAAGGCGAGGTAGGAGTAAGCACTGCTGAGCTATTGGAGGAGCAGTTGTGATTTTGGTAGCTTTGTAAATATTGTTTTGTATATAGAGTTTATATATCACCTAGTGATCATTTTGGTGGAGGTATATATACTTATTTGGTACTGGGATCATTTTGATTTTTGGGTTTGGTGCAATTGTTTTTGCATGTACACACACTTATTTTTGTTCTTGTGCATTTTTTTTTTCTTTCCTATTGGAGGAGCTTCTTGAGCCAGAGATAAAAGAAGACAACCTTTATTATTGGAGTGTGTGTGTGTGTAGTTTTTGTAGGAGTGTACTGTTTTTTGTAAATACAGTAGACCCCCGTGAAGTCGCAGTTCAGAGTTCGCGGCCTCAGTCATTTGCGGATTTTTCCTTAGAACCTATCTAATAATTGTTAGCGGAAACTGCAAATATCCTCCGCAATTTTTATGGCTTTTATCGTGGCAATACTGCACTGTAGAGAGAACAGGAAGCAACTGGGATGGTGAAAGTAGCCAATAGAATTTGAAACTACAACTCCCAGCAGTCCCTGCAATGGCTCTGATTGGTCTTCTGCTGAGGGTGCTGGGGCTGTTGGGGTCAAAGAATGTCAGCGCAGCTTTTAAAAAGGGGGCCGGTGACCAAAAGCAAAAAACAAAGGTTTTTGTAATTTGTGTTACAAGTTCCTGTCTGTCTGCCTTCTGTTCGGTTACCTGTACTTATTCATTTTGTCCTGGATCATTTTGTGCGTCTGGATTGTCTACCATCTGCCTGTGTACATGAGGACTGTAAGTAGATTCATGGCCATCCTGCAAAGAAAGGAGCGCTCCTGAACCCGTCCACCCGTCTTCACCATTTCAGGAACTAGCGGAAGGACTATCTTTACATTCCCATTCAACATGCGGATCTCTAGACTATCCATTTTCATCATTATATTTCATCCGTTGCCATTTTTCATGAACGTTTTTCATGATTTACTGTTTGTGCTTTGTTGTATTTAATGTGTAATCGCCGTAAAGAGAACAGGGGTGGTATCGTCGTTTTCATTTATTTCATTTGTTTTCATTACATTCTTTTTTTGCTGTTTGGTTACCGGTTTGCTTTGTTTTTGTCTCCGTTTGTGAGTGCATGCAGGCGGGTCGGGCCAAGGCTGGGTGCACCCCTGGAATCTCTACCATAAAAATAAACTGCCGTCTAATCTTATCGGCACCAGACCACTACAGCGTTATTCATTTCTCCTTGCTGCTGATAGACTGTGATGCATCTCCAGCTGAGTATTCTTGTGTTTTCCATTTTGTTCCTCTTAACCCTTAAACCACCACAACCGGCTATAGTCGTTTCTCAGTGCCATTTGCGAGCACACAGGAGCTGATCAGTCAGTGCCGTGCATTCATTGAGCAGCCAGCTCGTGACCACTGCCAGCCCCTTGTGAGCAGGGGGGTTGAATGCACCACTAGAAGACATGGACGCTCCTCAAAAAAACCCCTCTTAAAAAACGATAATAGACTACTTTCACATTGCTTCCTTACTTGCTGGGCTTACATACAGCTGCTCTGTTGCGTGATATGCTTCTCGCTACCCATATTTAAAAGCCTGAACAGCACCTGTCATTTTTTGGCTGATTGCTTTGTTTCTCTCTTCTCTCCCAGACATCCTCTGCTCCTGTTGGGAGTCCAACCCCCGTTGTACTCCCCTATGATGTTTGTCTATTCTTTAATTAAGAACTAACTGCATACTGAGCTCATTTTACTTCTGAAAGAGACATGTTTGTTTGAAGTGTTTGAATAAAGTTACTGTCTCTACAATCTCCTTTGTTTCTGTGCAATTCTGTGATACATGCGTGACACCCTGCACCACTGCAGCCTCACTGTCCCTGGGATTGAGCCGCTGCACTAGACTTGCCTGCCAGCATCAGCGCTTACCTCTGTGTGCTTGAGTGCAGCCAGTTCAAGTGCAGCTGGCTCAGTGATTTACTGAATTTCATCCATGGCGTCAGTTGCATCTTGTTCCAGTAGTTTAGTTTTTACAGTTCATTAGCAATGTGTAAAATGATTAGTGTTGCAGTAATTGTGATGCTCTTTGCATGAAAAAAAATGTGTTCCATTAAAATTTCACTTTTTCTTAGTGAATTGTGATGTTTACTTAAAGTGCAGCAAAAAAGTATTTGGCGTCCAGGGATGCATTAACCCCCAAGTATGTGGCAGTTTAAGGGTTAAAGCCCCAAGATGCCGCCAAAACGTAGGTAATGTATTAAGCTGAGTTTGAAATTAAAGTGTTTTGGGGGCATATTTAGGGTTTAAACTATAAAAATAGGTATTTTTTTTAATCCAAAATTTGCGGTTTTTCACAATTCGTGGGTGCTCTAGGAACGTAACCCCCACGAATTTTGAGGGTGTACTGTACTGTACACCATATTTTTCCTTTTTTTTTTTTTTTTTTTTATTTTATTTATCTCTAAAGAAGTATCAGTGCTGAAGGACTGTGTCTCAAAGCCCACCTGACGCTACTGCATTTTTGGTTGTACAGCACTCTTGTAAATAAACTTGCACCATTCACCCTTCAATTTTTGTCTGTGTCTCATCTCTCCACTGATCCTTTTCGGTGTATAAACTATCAGATGTCCAGAGTGTAGGCTGGGGCCACTTCCCACTACACGGGATATCACACCCGCACCACAGTTTTGTCTTTTTAAATTCTTTGATGACCCACGAACAGCACTTGCAAACCACCTCCTTGGTGAAACAAGTCTGCTTAGAAATGGGGAAACGTATCATGCAGCACTGCTGATCACTTAGGTGACCCACCAGCGAACCAAAGATGGCAACTCAGCTGCTAAGAAACAGTGGCTTAGGGGACCCACTCACAAACCAGTGATGGCAGCCCACCAGTGGCTCGATCCAGTTGTTGAGAAACCGTTCCTTACATGGACCCAGTGTGAGGCTGCTGAGATGTGAAGATTGATTTGTGCTATTTAAAACCAGCGATTAGTATACACACTGGTGACCCTCACTAGACCCACAGAGCCTCAATAGCAATGACCTGAAAAATTTGTGACCGATATATGGCTTGTCTCAAATGGAGCTGCAAGACAGCACACGACTGTTCTTTTAAACTGGCATACTGTATAACCAGCCCATGGGTTATGAACAAGTTCTGTACCTGCTGACATTTGTAACCAGTTTTTGAATGTAAAGGTGGAACTTAACTAAAAATGTCTGTTAATGGAAATATCAGCAAACATGCATAATGCATTATTACTGTTTTACAAAAAATGTTTACAAAATAAATGATAGAGAAGCATTATTTCTCAACTTTATATTGCAAAACACCAATGACTCATGGGTACAGTGGCTATAAAAGGCACTGGAAGTTTTCATATTTTAACGTCATACAATAATGAATCTGTGGATTTAATTTGACTTTTTTTGACACTAACCAACAGAAAAAGAATCTTTAATGTCAAAGTTACATTACATTAATTACAGGGTATCCCCATAAGCATTTATCTAGGACAGCCCATAGTTACTGATTTATTGCAAAACACAAGGCCTACAGTGAAATTCTTACTTGTATTTGTTAATTATCATGTAATACAATGCCATTTTCTAGCAC
Source organism: Erpetoichthys calabaricus (assembly GCF_900747795.2). Taxonomy (NCBI): domain Eukaryota; kingdom Metazoa; phylum Chordata; class Cladistia; order Polypteriformes; family Polypteridae; genus Erpetoichthys; species Erpetoichthys calabaricus. The sequence continues at coordinate 86,845,265 of NC_041395.2, forward strand.
AATCTTACCTCAAAAAGTCGGTAACATTTAAACTGGCACGTGAGCAGAAGCTCCAGACAATTGTGACTTGCCAAAGTCAATTGAAGCCATCAGATTTCTATATAAAAATAAGAAAAATATGGAATTTTGTTTTACATTTGCGCACTACTTTGATCATAAATAATTTGATCTACATTCAAGAAACCTATTAAAATGTGCCTATTTCATATTTTTATTGATTCAACGTTCATTGTCTTTGTTGCATTCAGCAAATTAACCTTTACATTTAGTAACCGTTGACCTCTCATTCAGAAGCTGCGACTTCAGCTAGATGTCTTCTGCATTTGTTGTTGAACATCATGATTCGACTTAGAGATATTTTCTTTACAAAGATTTCAACTCACTGCTACCCCTTCCTGGATTGACTAAATCTTTCCTTTCACACCACAATATTTCAGCTGAGTTCAGGGAGGGTTATATTTCCCCCACTTATCTTCCCTGTTTTATCTTAGTTTTTAGCAGAATTTACATGAGAAGCCCATCTTTTAGCTCACAAATAAATCCTCTGATATAGCCCTTTGAAATTTACTGATACACCCCAGAGTTCATTGATGTATTGTCTGTCAATGACTGCAAGTTCTGGGGTTGCAGAGTCTACAAAAAAACATGTACCCATGAATGTGAGTGTATGTGACACACACTCTCGCATACATATCTATAAATATATATACTATACATTAAAATGCACACACACACATACATCACATACAGATTATGTTTGCTCTAAGGCTTAAAAGTAACAATACTCGTTTCTCTCTATTTTGCTTCATTAGCTTTCTCTGCGAATTAAAGCCCTGAAACGACAAGTGGATGAATCTGAAGAGGAAATTGAGCGGCTGGAAAATGCCAAGAAAAAGGCCCTACGGGACCTTGAGGATCAAACAGAGGTTCGGGAGCAGCTGCAGAACCGCCTCAAAGCTCTGGAAAAAGAGACATGGTATGCCATATTCCACAGTGCACTGTACTCTCAACTTCATCTGCTGCTTTTAGGCGTATGTGATTCTGATTTAAGGTCCACCAGTAACGACATGTGCTATTGTAAAGTTAATATGACGCCCAGGGCAGTTCACTTTTCTATCTAAAGAGAGATTCTCCTTTTAGTTCATAAGGAGATCCTTTTGATTTGTGCTCTCCCTTTTTCTAACAGAATGGCAGCTTTACTGTACTCTTGCTTTTATATTGGGGATGCTCTGATCGGGTTTCTTTAGGGCCGATACTGATCACTGATTTTGTGTTAATGAATTGGCTGATTCTGATAACGATTCAATTTTTTTTTCCCTCTATCCCGTTTTACACTACACTCCCACATAACCAGGAATGTAGAATCCTTATACTCTATTGTATATTAATAAAGTATTTTTATACTTAAACTATAGTCCTTAGGTGTAACCTGTTCATTTTTTATTAACAAAGTGAAATTCTGTAGGCATATTGTTCAGTGTCCAGAAATACTAAAATAAATACAATACTTTCAAATAAATAATTTTGCAACTAATAAAATAGGTACAGAAAATATTTATCCCTAATCAAAATGACATAAAACAAAATAAAATGCTTCTCGTAATTACAAGCTGTCCTATTGTTTTAATTTTTTTTCTCTAATGTAACTTATCTAGAGCAAAGCTTCGTTTAAAAAAAAAAAAGCAGTTTTCACTATTTGTCTTAACAAAGTATATATTCTCACACATTCTTAATGTAATTAATTCATATTGGCCATTAAACACTGCTTAAACATATATATATATATATATATATATATATGCCCTTACAGGTTTTAATAATTTTTAATCATTAATTGCACTATAGCTTTTTTTGCAGTTAAAATATATATTTACTATATTTATAGTTTTTTTTTTTAAGTCTATCAGCTAGACATTTCTAATTCTTGAGGTGTACTGTAATTATACATAGAAATTACAATTTTAATTACACAGTACTTGTTTCTTACCAAAACTTCTACTGTATAACATACAGAATTAAGAAACACAGTACAAACCTTAAAAAAGGGCAAATCTATCAAGTGTTCATTAAATGTTTTCAAGAAGATACAAGACTAACATGCTTTAAAAGTTTACAAGTAAAAAAAGTCAAATTTTGCTGTTAAACTAACAAGCCTATTGTTTACTAAGCAAGTAATTTCAAATTCTTCTTTATCTTTTCTATTTCTAATTGAAAATGTGAGCTGCTGTGCTAAATGCAATCTTGATTACCGTCCAAACTCAGACAAGCAGTGTTTTAATTAAAGGACAAAATAAAAAGGTCTCAATTTATTAAAGTAGCTTTTCTTGCCATTTATTGTACATAATGACGACTCAGGTTCCTTTTTCTGAGTTTACTGCTCCACTTTCTTTAAAGTAAAGGTAGAGAAAAGTCAAGCAAAATGACACCTTTTATTGGATAACTAAAAAGATTACAATATGCAAGCTTTCGAGGCAACTCAGGCCCCTTCTTCAGGCAAGATGTTTAAAGTAAAGACTAATATTCCTGTCTTCTCTCTCTCTCTCTGCTAAAGTCTGCCATGTTGCTGTCTGTTTACAAGTCATGTTTGCTAGCTCAGTTACCGTAATACCTCATGTTAATGAGCATTCCAACTAAATTACCTTAAAGCTTAAAAAACCAGGAGCTTAAAAATATTTTTTGTGATTGGACAATTTGCTGATCACTGATCGAGTGTTTTGTAGTGAAAAATCAAATGATTTAGATCGGCAGCCAATCGATCACAACATCACAATTCTATATAAAGTCATTTTTAAAATGCAGTTAAATAAACATGTTTTTTTGTTGTTGTTATTGTTGTCTTCTTTGCAGGCGTAAAAACCAGCGCCCGAACCTGGATTCTTCTAAGCTTTTAGTAGATGACCTGAGCTCCGATGAAGATTACGACAGTGCCTATGGACCTTCGTCGATTGCCTCCCTGCTCACAGAGAGTAACCTTCAAACGAGCTCTTGCTAGCGGGTCCTCTGAAGTCGTGGGTGGCCGTGTACACCTAGAATGCCAAGTCCAGACCTCTGTTTTCTTCTTTTACCTCTAAAACCTACTTACAGCAAAAAGCCTCTGCCTTCAGCCTGTTTCATGTTGATCTGATTTTTTTTTTTTTGTGTAATATTTGTTGAATCAATTTTCTTTCATATACATAACCGTTAAAATACAATGTTTTATACTTTATTCTACTCTGTGATTATAAAGGCATTTTATGCTGGTGGTAGCCACAAATTTGTTTTACCTTCAAGAACATAAGCTTTGTTTTAAATTAAAATTATTTTTTTAGTCAGAATTATAATGTTTTTCTTATTTTAAAATCCAAAATGTATTGTATTCGAGATTATCATGATCCATTACATTTTATTTCTTGCGCAAGAAGTTAATCTGTCAGTATTTAAGTCTTCATTATCGCGTAACATGTTTCGACTCTTTGTTAATTAACAAAATGTAGTATTTTTTTACTTGTGGAAAAATCTTTTTTGCTTTTAGTAATGATATATTTGAGCTGTCGTCAAAATAAGAAGAATGAGAAAGAAGCTTCAATGCTGGCAACTCTGTAAAGCAAACGTAAGGTTGGTTATCGCAGATCCTAAAACTGAGCAAAGTCCTAACATCTCATGAACTGACTGGCTAAATTGTGAAAAGGGATTTGTTTGTTTGTTTTGGAGGGGATCCAAATCCTTCATTGTTCAAGTGTACGTACAATGTCATTCTGAAGTTCAAGATCAGCCGACTCACAAACGATTTGATAAAAGAAGGGCCACATCTCAGAGTTTGTGGATCACGTTCCTAACGGCTGAGGTGTGTAGTAATGGAGGCCGCCGTTCAGGAGCCGTCTTGTGACTTGAGCAATGTGCATGAAACAGAAATCTGTCTTTTATTCTTCCGTTGTCACATTCTCGTGTTTAATTAGCAGTTTATTTGTCCGATCCTCATCTCTTCCAGCCTACCTCGAACCTGGAGCCTTAAGCAAGGTGAAATTAGCCACAAAAAAAATTCAGTTTCTCACAATCCAGCCTTTAAAGTTATCCGGAACTGCTGCCTTTGTGGTCTGTGGCATCTCTAGGATATTTCTAGATCTGAACTGATCTTTTTTTTATTATTGTTTTAAAGTGCATTATCTTGGATTTTTCTTTTGTCATAAAATTATTTTTTGTAAAAATTTTGATTTTATTTTATAGTTCTAATTAATTTGAGATATGTATATTGAAGATTTTGTTTTGGAATTACTGTAATTGTGTAAATTAAGTAAAATGTAATAAAATGGTGCCTGTTGAAAATCAATTTTTAATTAATAAATTATATATCTGTAATTTCTACTCCTGGTATTTCTGATTGTTAATTTGGCTGTAGAAGTTTTGATCACTTCAAGTTTGCTGCAATGACAATAAGCGACTGTTAGAATCAGATATCATTGTGAGATAACAAAGGGAACTAGCAAAAAACTGAAGATTGCATTTATTAAACTTGAAGCTACGTCCGCACTTCTGTATTTTCATTTCAGAACTCAGGTGTTACTCTCCGTTTTCATCTTTCATTCACACTGCCCCAGCATTTTTAACCCCCTGAAATGGAGACTTTTCAAAACGCTCTTCAGTGTTGTTCGCTTTTCAAAGCAGTGGCTCAGTATTGTAGCATGGCTGGGCAAAAAACGTAAACTTTTAAAAAAATGCGGACTCTAAACGCACTCTGAGTTTTTATTACGTGGTCTTTCTGTGATTGGATTCCCTGATTGGCCACCCTTCACAGAAGAAAGCCATGTTCCAACATAGCAGATATAGAGGAGCTGCTTTCCATGGCACTTGTTGTGTTTCTTAACTGTATGCATCTAAAATGTGTTTTATACAACCTAAATGCTGCATTTGTGCGCAAAAGGAAATACTTTACTTTTTGCTACAGTTTTTTAGATTACAGTAAATCCTGTGGCTGACGGCACTGCCATCCCTTCAAGGATTTTTCCATCAATGCACACATGTAGTGTACAGTGTAGGCAAACATCTACATCATATGTGTTTTTGGTTGTTTTACTGTGGAAGGAGATACTTTTGTAAACTATGTAAAAATGATAGTGTGGACAAAATCATTTTAGTCTAAAAGCACCATTTTTAGAAGAAAACGTGCTAGTGTGGACAAAGTGAAAACAAAGAGGAGGTGCTAAAACGTACATCATGGTGAAGGAGCAGTAAAATGAGAAGAGTGGCATTTAGAATCCTCCTGTTTTTCTCTGCACTGGTAGACTTGCTATTTTGTGTTTTAAAATTCATTTTTAAAGTACCGTAAATCTTCTTGCTCTCCAGTCTCGCACCAGTTTCTCAGACATGTCAAATTTTGTTAGTTACCAATTTCTTTCACCACTTCAACGACTTTTCATTTAAAACCAGCTTCATATTTTCTTCTGATCAAACGCTGCACCGTAGATAAGGGATGCTCTGACGATAAAAGTGTATGAGGATGTGAGATACAAAAAACACAAATAAGTGCAAACGTCACTTCGGAATAGTTCGGGTATTATTGTGTGGTCACATAGGCACAATATGTCGAAAAAAAGGCATTGTGCTCCATGGTTACTCTCTCAAGTGGGTGTTACGCTATTAATCCAAGAGATCGGTATGCTGAGTTTTCTGTAATCGACTTATACGACCGACAAAATAAAATACTGGAAATTATATGGTAAAATCAAGCCCTGACTCCGCAGGAAAACTTAAACACAAGTATATATGGTAGGTTAGGGACAACAATTTTAATATTAATATCTTTTGAGAATTAACTAAAGTACTCTGCCAGGAATGCTTGTAGTTCTGTTTATCATGTTTACCTTAATTCTTCAGTGTTTCTGCCAGGTTTTAAATGGAAAACTCGCATGTTTTTAAGTGAGAAAAAGAATTCATCTTCCTAAAGTTGAGCCGTGGCGGAATGGTCAGGTACAAAAGTGGAGTAGGCGATTGTGAAATGCAGATGCAAAAGAAGTTATCCTGTTGTCAAAATGCAGCCAGGTTTTCTGCACCAGTTTTGACTTGTTTATGGTTTTAATATTTCAGTTGAAATATTTACAAACAATTGTGACTGGTGGATATGTATTTTAATATCATGTGAGGCTGTAATCTATCGTACAGAATTAATGACAATGCAGGGTGTGCTTGAAAAGCACAGAGTACCTAAATTCTTTAAAATGTCAGAAAGAAAAAGACAATAAAATACAATGGAGCACTCGGCTGCAGTATCTGTGCTGCTCTGACAAGATGTGCCAGGAAAGTGATTTGATTTAATGTAAATGTCTCACACAAACTGCCAAAATGATAAGTTAGATACCTGTGGAGTGTAACTGGTTGGCCAGCATATCCCAGCACCCACTGCTTCAAAGTGATTTAACTGTTTGATCTTATAGCCTGGCCAACATTTCTATTCCCAGTAGAACGTGCAGGTGCCCTTTCCATGTGTGTTCTACCCAAACCTCCCCATACAGAAAGGCAAACCTCTTCAGTTATGAGTGGGTATGGTAGCCCTGTGGCAAGTGGCAAAACAGGTTTGTCTCCAAAGCTTTTTGAAATAGTTACCAGGGCCCGCTCGGAGAAGTGAAGGGTCTTGTGCCAGACTGTCCGTTGGTGAACACCTTCCTAGGCTCCCTCAGCCTTTTTAATGCATTCTCCATCAACTAGTCATTTTGCACTTTAAGTCGTTTTCTTCGCCCTGCTTTCCTAATACACTTGGCTACTAACTGCCAGTTGGCTTGGGCTTTACGCTGCCTTGAAGCCGACTTATTAGATAACTTGACCTTGTGGTGCAGCCTCCTAAATTAAAATCAAAACTCGGTCAGCAGATGAAGCAGCAACATTGGTCAGTATACTGACTGCGTACATCACTCCATACTTAAATATCTAATGGTGTTTCATTTTACAGTATGTCTGTAGAGCTACAGAAGATACGATTTTAATTCTTATTATCCATATAAGCAAATCATTCCTTTTATGTTGATGTGTAATTTTCCATTATTTCAAAATATAAACATAGAAAAAGACATCAACAGCAGCAAAAAACATGAGGCAGTTAAGTGAAGGCTGTGCCGGGGTAACCACAGTTCAGCATTTTTCGCCACATTTGTTATGTGAATTTGGTTTGTTCCAGCATGGTATCCCAGTAGACCTGACTTAAATTAAACTGCATTTTCATATTCCACCTCTGGTACTACAAACTGTATTTTTTATAATGAATTTTCTGTATTGAACTCCATCACCAGCAGTCTTAGAGTACGGCCATTAGATCACACCAGCCATGGCGGAGCCAGCTCTCACATTTTTTTTGGATGTTATTTCATGTTAACACACGTAGCATAAAATAAAATATGCCATCTTTTCCTAATCTTTTTGTTAATGTTTTCGTTACATCTTTGGCTTCAATTTAATGATCTCACCAAAGCCGTGTCAAGACCCTCACAGGCCCCTTGGTGACTTAAGGAATCAAGCTCCTTTACAGAAAGTTGAACTTATTACTACCAATTTAGATTGTGGATTGTCCTGGTTTGTGTCATGCAGCACAGTAGTTCCCACTCGTTATGCTAGCGCTCAGACACTCGGATCGTTTCCGCGAGTGGTGCGGACGGAATTTCAGCACACAAATACACAATCATTTCCACAAGCAGGGAAGGATTTCAGTGTGCAGACACACCATTGTTTCCACAACAAGGCGAGGTTTGGTGGTTATCCCCTTTGGTGATTTTGGCGCTCAGAAACAGTGTAGTTTCCACCAGCCTCCCTTGGTGATTTTTGTATGTGGACATTTTCCACAAGTGAATGAGATGAAAAGGCCCCTTACTGTCACATGCCCCTGGGTTCACACCCAGAACACCCTGATGGCAGATCCTCCTCTGGATCTCATCCGGCACTGCAAAATGCCTTTGATAAAATTACATGAAGTCTCTAAACATCGCTTACAGGTGAATGCATTGCAGTAATGGTGGTGTGACGGTAGGGATTGGCTCCTTGCTCCCTCTCCGACTTTGGGAGCCTCTTAAACCCAACACCGTTGATAACGTAACCTAGATGAGCTTGGCAGATGAGGACAAAACACCCATGAAGTAAGGGGATGTTGAATAGTGCTCAAGTGTGCTCTTAGTAAAACAGTGTTCAAAAAGTGCAGTACTCTAAATGTTCCATAAATAAATCTATATATATAAAATTCTTTTTGCATTTGAAAGGGAAATTACGTATGACCACGCGATGTGGAAATTATGTATGAAACGGAAATTACGTATTACCACAGAACATATTATAATACAGGAACTAATCACTTCGTTTGTGGACCGCATTTTTATATTGTCTTTACAAATTATTATTTGTGTGAGAGTTATTTTACTGATATTGAAAAGAACTAAATACAAACACGCCGATCTATCCCATAGAAGTGCGCCCCGCGTCACCCATTCCCAGCTCTCCTCTCTGGACTACAGCGCTGAGCCGTCCGCGCATTCTGACAGAGAGGTTTTATTTATTCTTCCACGTGACTGTCGCGGAAACTGCCACATTGTCATTTTTTTTTTTGATGGCAGTACTTGATAGTAGAAGAGATGAGGAAAACAGCTTTGCGTCTTTCTACTTTTTAACTGCGCCGAGCTGTAAACAATGTGAAAACGAGACTGCCTTTAGCGGCGAGGGGTCGTGAGAACAAAGTGGACGCTGGGAGGTGCGGAATGTCGGGCTGCTCCGCGGTGTCGAGAGCTTCGCAGTTTTGGGCAGCGTCCTCTCTTCTCGCACTGTTTTGCGACACTTCAAGTGCCCCGTCGGCTCCTGGGAGAGTGGAAATCTTTGCGAATGAGTGCAATCGGTGCCATCGAAGCAGGATCTCTGTAAATTTGCCCTCCACGACTACTTACTGTCCCTTAAGCTGAGTTCGGGTCACTAAAACCCCGCAACATTCAAGGTTGCTTTTGTGATCAATTATTTTAAGAAGATGGAGAGTTTACATCTAAGAAGATGTACAGACCTCTTCATGTAAAGTGTTCGACTTGGGAATTGTTTGGACCTTCTGCCCGTTAAGCACTGAAGGGCAGCGTCCACATTTATCAGAATTATTTTTCTCTTAAATCACAGGCACGTAGTGCAAGGTTGTCAGACAGAAATTTGGACGATCACATAGAAAATGTAATTTCTATACCACAACGATCGTGTAGCGCCTTTCATAAGGGATCTCCTACCGACAGATGATCCAAATACATTTTAGCTGCTGTTAGTACTACTTACCTGTTGTGTTATAGTGCCTTTAAAATGTAGTTTACCCCAAACCACTCCAGTAGTGCTCAATGTATCTTTACTTCTTAAATGTTAATGTTTTACTGTTTAATAACTTATAGACTACATTTTATTTTTTCCCTTGCACTCAGTGAGTGAAGCCACTGGGTAATCAGCTAGTAATCCATAAAAACAAAGGTGGGGTGGAGGTTAAAAATTCAAATAAAGAAATTCATTAAAATCCGAGGTTAAAACACAGGCAGGGAACTTCTTTAAACACACTAGCCTCGGTGCCCCTTTAAAACCACCTCCTCCTTGTCTTGTCCCTGTGTGGATCTTGCAGACCAAGGAGAAGTCTACCAGCAGACACAGACAACTTCTTGTCTTAGCTTGTGTTTCCGTCACCACTTCCCCAGCGTTCCACAGGGAGACACAGAGCTCTGCTCCGCTTGTACCTCTGCCAATCCGTTGGCTTCTTCCGGCAAGATCACATTCCCGAGTCCAATGGTCGCTCCTGCTGACCATTCAGCCCCCTCCCGAGCACTGGCCACACACGCTCCTCCATGGGGCTCCATACCCATCCGTCGGCTTCCTTTCCTCCTGGTTCTCTCTCTCCCACTCCTGCTTCTCTCTTTTCCTAAGTTCATTCCTTTTCCCTCTCGCACTCACACTTCCCTTTTTAAACACGGGAACGTGGCACAGCCACAATCGGCAGCTCCCAGTGTCAGTTAGGGGTATGGGCGATCCTGCACCTGTGCACTAATTGTGGAGCAGTTCACTCCCGCATCTCACACGGGAACCGCTCTCGCCACGCTACTACGCTTCAACCCACACACAAAGACGTGGATGTAGCGATTATTTATTTAAAATGCCAGTCGGCTGTAGACCTCACTTTACCAGAGGTGACCATTTTTTTTTTTCTGTTTTCAAACATATGATTTACATCCCAATGCTAAAAAGTATGCATCTAGCAATTGTGCAGTTTCTGTGTGATTTAAACTAATGTTTGCATGCAGCCAGCGTATATAGTCAAAATATGTTCTGGACTCCCTTATTATTTTGGAAACAAAAAAAATTATGATGTAAGGGGAAAAAATAACTGGGTATTTTAGCATGTATTGCTGCTGGAAGCCCGTTGTACAGCATTTAGCAGAGTTGTCTGGGTAGTCATGAAATAAAATCAAGAGCTGGCAGTCAGTTACAGTCATGGCCAAAATTATCAGCCCCCCTGGAATTTTCCCAGAAAATGCACCATTTCTCCCAGAAAATTATTGCAATTACAAATGTTTTTGTATATACATGTTTATTTCCTTTATGTGCATTGGAACAACACAAAAAAACAGAGAAAAAAAGCCAAATCTGACATCATGTCACACAGAACTCCAAAAATGGGCCGGACAAAATTATTGGCACCCTTTCAAAATTGTGGGTAAATCATTTTATTTATTTCAAGCACATGATGCTCATTTGAACTCACCTGTGGCAAGAAACAGGTGCTGGCAATATAGCAATCACACCTGAAGCCAGTTAAAATGGAGAAAAGTTGACTCAACCTTTCTGTTGTGTGTCTGCTAAGCATGGAGAACAGAAAGAAGAGCAGAGAATTGTCTGAGGACTTGAGAACAAAAATTGTGGAAAAATATCAACAATCTCAAGGCTACAAGTCCATCTCCAGAGATCTTCATGTTCCTTTGTCCACTGTGCGCAACATAATGAAGAAGTTCACAACACATGGCACTGTAGCTAATCTCCCTGAACGTGGACAGAAGAGAAAACTTGATAAAAGACTGCAACAAAGGATAGTCCGAATGGTGGATAAACAACCCCAATCAACTTCAAAACATATTCAAGCTGTTCTGCAGATTCAGGGTGCAACAGTGTCAGCTCGAACTATCCGTCGACATCTGAACGAAATGAAACGCTATGGCAGGAGAGCCAGGAGGACCCCACTGCTGACACAGAAACATAAAAAAGCCAGACTGGAGTTTGCCAAAATGTACTTGAGGAAGCCAAAATCCTTCCGGGCAAACGTCTTGTGGACAGATGAGACCAAGGTAGAGCTTTTTGGTAAAGCTCATCATTCTACTGTTTACAGAAAATGGAATGAGGCCTACGAAGTAAAGAACACAGTACCTACAGTCAAACATGGTGGAGGTTCTAAGATGTTTTGGGGATGTTTTTCTGTCTCTGGCACTGGATGCCTTGACTGTGTGCAAGGCATCATGAAATCTGAAGACTACCAAAAGATATTGGGGCGCAATGTAGGGCCCAGTGTCAGAAAGCTGGGTCTGCGTCAGAGCTTATGGGTGTTCCAGCAGGACAATGACCCCAAACATACCTCTAAAAGCACTCAGAAATGGTTGAAGACAAAGCGCTGGAGAGTTCTGAAGTGGCCAGCAATGAGTCCGGATCTAAATCCGATTGAACACTTATGGAGAGATCTCAAAATTGCTGTTGGGAGAAGATGCCCTTCAAATCTGAGAAACCTTGAGTAGTTTGCAAAAGAAAAGTGGTCGGAAATTCCAGTTGAGAGGTGTAACAAGCTTGTTGATGGTTATAGGAAGCACTTGATTTCAGTTATTTTTTCCAAAGGGCGTGCAACCAAATATTAAGTAGAGGGTGCCAATAATTTTGTCCAGCCCGGTTTTTGAGTTTTGTGTGAAATGATGTCAGATTTTGCTTTTTTTTTGCTGTTTTTTTTGTGTTGTTCCAATGCACATAAAGGAAATAAACATGTGTATACCAAAACATTTGTAATTGCAACAATTTTCTGGGAGAAATGGTGCATTTTCAAGGAACATTCCAGGGGTGCCGATAATTTCGGCCATGACTGTACTTCTGCTATTTCTAACAGGCTAGGAAAATGTACATATAACGTTATGTTTCTGTGCATTCAGGGCCCTAATTAACAGTTTTCAGATTTGGAATTTTTTTATTTATTTACTAGGGGGCTTTGCCCCCTGGTCGCTTCACTCGCCAACCCCCATGCCAGCGCTATGCGCTAGCCTCCATGTGGTTCTGTCGCTTGCATATGGTGATGCGGATGTACAATTTAAACAGATTTTAATTTTCATTTGAAGTGTTACATTTGCATCATGAATATGAAAGTTTTGGTAGTACAAATTATTAAACTTTATTTCATGAACTGCAGTATTTTATTAGGGTTTGCTTTGTCTAATGTTACTATTGAAGTGATTTTGTCAGTTTTAATGTAGTTTGGTGTTACTTCAACAAACATGGGTACCGTTTTTAAGGCCAAGGAATACTTCAAAATGTTCCATTGTAATTAGATTATGAAAGTTCACTTTATGAAAGGGTTTCCAGAAGTGGATTAGCTCCTTCTTAACGAAGGGGAAGCCCGCACACATTGACATACAAAAGATGTCCGTTCACGCAGAATGTCACTGCTTGGCTCATACTTCAGCAATTCGAACACGATTTGCACACAAGAAAGAAGGTTATCTGAGTTATTTTAGTTTGCAAGAACTTTTTTGACTATTTATGAAGCAGGGATACATCCTACGTTTACTTGTACTTTGATACTTAAAAGATAAGTTCAGCATTTTTCAAGTTATAGTTGTTTCTTCATCATGGCATATACTGTATGCATTTGCCATGCAAAATTGTGTTCTAAAATTAAGAGGGTTATACAAATTTGAAAAAATATCACTTTACAATGGAGGCTATGGGGCATGGAGGAAAGCTTAAAAACTTACCAAATAAATCACTTTGTCAAGCCAAGATAGTTGTTGAGTGTTGATCCGCATGTTCTGTGCTTCAAATGCATGTTTTTGACAACAAAAGTAAATCGAGAAATAATCATTTTATCACAAATTCCTGGTACTGTTTTTCTCATGGTAGGGATACGTTTTTTAATCACTTGTGGTACTAGGGTGTTGTACTGTGTTAGCCATTATGAATGTAGAGAAAAGCCAAGCAAAATGACACCTTTTATTGGCTAACTAAAAAGATTATAATATGCAAGCTTTCGAGGCAACTCAGGCCCCTTCTTCAGGCAAGATGTAATTACATTTGATGTGATGTGATAAGATAAGATGTGATTACATCTTGCCTGAAGAAGGGGCCTGAGTTGCCTCGAAAGCTTGCATATTGTAATCTTTTTAGTTAGCCAATAAAAGGTGTCATTTTGCTTGGCTTTAATCACTTGTGCAAATTCTCAAGTAAATAAGGAAGAATAAACACCAACCACACGGCGTGAAAACTATACTGTGATTTGGTCAGTCCGTGGAAACGACCCCCTGGGGGGTGAAAGGTTGTTCTGTCAGGAGAATAACAACTGAGCTACCGCTCAATGCTGGTCTTATTTTAAAAGCCTCATAAAATTGGTGTTTGTTTGTTCAAAAATGACTTGTATAAACTATTTTACAATGAATGTGTAATCAGAAGATGCAGATCAATACTCGACACCTTGGCTTAAAAATGGACGTGTTTGGCACGTTTTTAAGCTTTTCATCCATGCCCCATGGACTGAAATGTAAAGTGCCACTTCAGGCAAGATATTTTAGCGATTAACTTTAAAACACAATTTTGTATGACAAATGTATATATAGCATGTTTGTGAAGAAATAACTTTGACTTGAAAAATACCAAACTCATTCTTTAAGTGCACTTCATACCAGACACTCTACTAGAGTAGTTTGATGTGGTCAAATTTTTAAGTTTCCAGAAAGGTAGTTTTACTTTTACTCAAGTATGGCCATTGAGTACATCATACAACACTGCCTTTTATTATTTAAAAATGGAATCTTATCAGTTATAGTAACTGTACCCAAGACCTTCAACAGATTGTCGACAGCATTCCAGCACATTCTACCCCCATGTGCTTCTCCTCTTGCCAGTCGAGCCCATTCTATGAGTTTGTCTCTTTTTACTGGAATCTTAAGGGGTGAGGACTGTGCTTCTCACAACACTGATCTTCCCTTGGCCACTTCCAAAGTGGGCCACATTGTCCGTGATCTTCCTGCATATTGATCCAACATGCCCCAAAGCACAACTGATCAGATGGGTGGTATACCCCAAAGTTGGAGGACTGTCCTGCGTGCAACCCTGACTCTGCCCTTTACTACACACTTTGAGCTACATTATTTGTATGAAAATGTGCTATATAAATAAACGTTGTTGTTGTTACTAACCCTTGTGCTTATCCCAGTATTACTAATGACCACAGATGGGTCATGTTCTTCTTGCACTTACTCCACATTCCCCAAACTAAGGCACCTTCATGGTTGAGTTGTTGTCACAATCGGCCTGCTCCAAGGACCAACAGTCCTTCTGACTGAACATTGCCTTGTGGAAGAATTACCTATCAGAAAACCAAAAGGGACTGTTGTGGTGTGAAATTTTGCATATAAGTTGATAAATATTTTGTATGTCTTTATTTGTATGGTTAAGTACCCCCACCCCCTTTAGGACTGAGTCTCTTTGTAATTTTACGACAGGGTTTGGGGAAGTGCCTCAAACAAGTTTGGCAAGTGATTCTCTGCAGGACTCTCTCAGTCAACCCCCACAGGAAAGCCAGGCTGCCTAGCTGGCAAACATCAGCTCAACAAATGGTTTTGGGTGGCAGGTGTGAAGGTGTTCTGTGCCCCATTGGTCTGAAGTATGGCTGTTTGGAATTGGCTTGGATCAGAAGCCTTTAAGTACCATGATGCCCTATTGGCTCTAGGGGTTGGACAGACAATCTATAAATTTGCTTGCATTACCCCTCCCTAGCTCTCTCTCTCTTACAAACATCTGATGAAAGAGCATCTCACACACCATGAGCTGAAAAGGACAACTCAAAGAAGAGCACAGCTCGGCAGCCATATTGAGACAGGCATGCAGCCTGTTCTAAAGAAAGCTGACCACAAAATGATGCCTTAACTAAAGACATTTTTAAGTAACTAACATGTCTGTGTGCCACCTGAAACTACATATCACCATTTATCAGGTTGTATGGTTGCCAATATTCAAATGTACTTTGCTTATTGTTATTATTTATGAATATTATCAAAAAAACATTATTTAAAGTGTAACTTAACTCCGACTTTTCTTTTACTACACCTAACTGCCTGAAGTTATAAATGGAGAAGGGAAGGTGGGGAGAAGTTATATGGTACAATACCTTATAAACAGTGGTGAGTCTGTGAGATTTGAGGCATTCTGACAAAGGCTACATATTAATTTATATTACTAAACGACAGTTTAATTTATGCACGGTGGACGCACTGAAGCGCATGCGCACTGTGCCACGGCGCCCCAGAGTCAAACGCAGCGGCTTCCCAGAGTCATTAGGTGGCGCCCAAACAACACAACCTGTAAACTAAACTTGCTCTAATCCACTGTGCCAGCAGTCTGTGTGGCATGTTCAATTATGATTCCTAACAGTAAACGACGTCTACCTATCGACACAGCCACAGAACAACAAAGATGAGACCACATAGATAAAAATAATAAATGGAGGCTCCTACAACGCGCTTCAAAAACACCACACGCAAAGAAGTCATGGCTCCAGACAACAAAGACGAGACCGCATGGATAAAAACAATACACAGAGGCTCCTACAACACGCTTCAGACACACCAGAAGCAAAGACGTCACGGCTCCACAATGAAAGAGCTCAACTAATGGAAATACAAAACGAGCCTGTATGGATAAACACAATGAACGAGCGCGCCCACAACACGCTTCTGACACAGCAGAGGCAAAAGAGGCACGGCTCCAAATGGAAGGAGCTCAACGATTAGTAATACAGTGGAACCTCTAGATACGAGTTTAATTCGTTCCAGCACTGAGCTTGTATAGCGAATTTCTCGTATCTAGAACAAACTTCCCCATTGAAAATAATGGAAATCCAGTTAATCCGTTCCGCACCCCAAATATATTAACATAAAAATCAATTTTCCTAACAAATAACACTGATAAATTATATATACTGTAGTCTACCTTTAATAAATAACACTGGTAAATAATATAACTGATTATTAAAAGAATCAAAACAGGTGTCCAAAGTGCAGTAGAGCATTCAATAAATGTTTAAATAAATAATCCTTAAAACAGTTGTGAAGTGGAGGTTTAAAATACACAAGAATAACAATCCTTTAACACGAGGTTAAAACGTCAAAAGGATGCAGTCTTTAAAAAACGGACGACAATCCCCGGTGCTTCTTCTCTGTTAGCGTCTCACCTGCTCTCCTGCCCGCCCGCCCCGCCCGCCCGCCTGCCTGCCTGCCTGCCTGCCTGCGCTCACGCTCGCGCTCGCGCGCGCGCGCGCGCGCTCTCTCTCTCTCTCTCTCTCTCTCTCTTTTCTTTTACTTCTTCTCCCCCTTAACCGGCTCGCGCTTCTCTATATATGCGGGGAGGACATGGCAGCTGCAGCCCATCAGCCACAGGAACAATCATGGATGTGGGCAGTTTCCCACCTGTGCACTTAAGTGAGAAACGCAGACACCGCAGATCGCGGCTCGCAACTGCTACCACGCCCCCTTGCTAAGCCGCGAGCTATACCCACAGCCTGGCTCGTGGCTCGTTACGCGAGCCAATGCTCGCATTTAGATCAGAAATTTTCGCTCATACTTTCCTCGTATTTTGAATTTCTCGTATACAGAGGTGATTGTATCTCGAGGTTCCACTGTACAAACACGAGCCTGTATGGATAAAAACAATGAACGAAGGCGCCCACACAAAGAAACCGCTTTAGTACAAATAGGTTTATTTAATTAAATGAAAACTTTACCATGGCTACGACCTGTGAACTAAACCTGAGGTAAAGCTTGCACTCCAGGTTGTACAGCCCCCCGAACATGACCGCCCACACCACCGCATATACCATGTTTGTTTAGTAATGTGGCCCTCCATGCCCGGATCCGCCGCCATGGTCACTTCAGCACATGAATCCGCCGCCGTCAGCAAACGACTTCTCGCTGACGACACAGCCATAGAAAAACAAAAAAGAGACTGCATGAATAAAAACAATAAACGAAGGCACCTAGAACGCGCTTCTGAAACACCAGAATCAGATGAGTCACAGCTGCAAAAAGAAGCCGCTTTAGTACAAATATGTTTATTTAATTAAATGAACTTTCCCAGGACGCACCCACCCTCCATGATATTTCATCCGTCCAAGTATCGGAGGGAACAGAAAGTGATTGCCATTCTTGGATTTGCGATTCTTTTGAGAATCGCGGGCTTGTTTTTAATACAGAAAGCAGAGTAATTTATTACTCTACCAAGACAAAACAGGGATTAAGACAGGTGGAAGTGAAAGACAATACAAAAAACAACTAGTGATCAGCCCTACTGCTTAACCCTTAGCCCTACCTTTCACAATTTGAAATTCCCACTCTCAGCCCGCCATTCTTCCCCGAGACCCAGGTGTATTTCTAAAACCTTCTGGAGAAGTGTGAAGGAAACATGATGGAGCTTGAATGAGCACACACCCTGGCTGGACTTTGGATAACTTGTCCTTTACTTTCCTCTGTAGGAGGCATCACTGATTGCTTTAGAAAAATTCTTTTGTTAACTTCTCATTATGGCATTTCATTATTTTAACTTTTTATCCATGTAATCCATGGGTAGCTGTTTTCTCCTTGTGTTAATGTTGTTTCACACATTCATTGACACACACTCATCCCCACTAAGCTGCCCCTGTTGCTGGATTTGCATGCTACCAGTGTTGATTGTGGCCTTACTCTCCTTTTTTTGCTTCCTGAAATGTGAGCAACATTGTTATTAGTACTTACGTCTCAGACCTCCAGCAGTTTGGGTTCAAATGAGTATCCAGGCACTGCCTGTGTGGCCTATGTACTGTATGTCAGGGGTTTTCTCCTGGTACTTCAGTTTCATTTTATATATTGTAGATGTACATGTTGTATTAATTGGTGAGTCTGAGTGTGCTCACCAATGTATTTATGATTTTTTGAGGATTGTTGCCTACCTCACCCAGTGTTCCTCAGATAGTTCCCAGCAACCTCTAATACTACATGTATGCATTATCTGAGCCTTATGCAAAGATCTAAGTAGAAAACATGGCTTTGGAACTGCAAGAATGGCAGCAAGAGCAAATCTTAACGATCTCATGGATTTATACAAAGTGTGGCACGTAGACAGCCAATGTTGGGCAACTTCATTAACTAACAGTTGAATTTTTAGATGAAAGCCAGTAAAGTTGAGCCAGCTGAAGTATAATGTGATCTCTGTGTTTGGACAGGAATGTTGGCATTTTGTTGATGAAGAATGGATCGAAAGCTCTTAAGTGTCCGATAAGGAGTGGTGGGAATGCACTCTTGCAATGTTAGGTAAGTGGGAGAAAGAAGAAGGGGTGTAACAAAAGGAATAGCAACCAGCGTGTCCATTGTTTGCAAACATTGGCAGGCAATCAGATTGGGGGTGACATGCCAGTCATTAAGGCCAGTCCTTTATTGAGGAAATGAATATAATTGCTTACCAGGCAAAGTTAAAACTCTGGTGTGTGGAATAACATTAACAAAAATCATTAAAACACACTGTATTTGTCAAGAGGTTCTGGTGACCAAAGTTCTTAACTTTCCTTTTTCTTTTGTGGTATGTCAGGTTGACAGAATTACAGACAGGTTCCTTTGTTCTCTACCGACTCCTTATCTCCATCATCCTTTCTATTAGACTACATTCTCAATCACACCACTATAGGTCATTCCACTTGCGTTTTGTAGATGACAATGTTCACAACCTCCTTATCCCCCTCTTTCAGGAATTGTCACAAGCAATGTGTAAAAGTGTTGGCAAAGCGGCTGAAATAAACTGTGTGTAACCTCAACGGAGCAGAACAACTAATGTGGTGCTCACCCTGGCTGGTGGAAACCAAAGGAACTTGAGAGGGGAGACTGTTATAAAGCAGGAGTCTGTGATGTGACCATGATCTCACATGGCTGCGTGCATTACAGAAGAAGGTGGTTCAAGTGCTGTCCATGTGGTGTATTGTTAGGAAGGGTGGATTGGTCCTTCATCGTGAAGGTGATTGGATCAAAAAGCAAATAAAGTGCCCCAGTGGTAACCAAGAAAACAACTGGTTGTTCTAGATTTGATCAGTGGGCAGCATAAACAAGGGGCTATGTGTACGCCTGGGAAAGAACAGCTGCTTTAGCGTAGATGATAAATGAGGTGTTGTTTACAAGGCAAAAATGCCATAGGACTGTAGCAAGCCGAGTTGCTGCTTGAGGGTGCACATTACTTCATGGCAGGCTGGCATCCATTCTGAGAGTAAATAATTCTTGGACTAAAGTAATAGACAAAAGGGACGAGAATCAGTGTTAGAAAATTCAGTCGTCCAACTTAATTCAAGGAAAAGTATCTGTCTGTATGTCCATCCTGTTGCTATGTCTTTGTCATTCCAAAAGATGATGCATCACAAACCTTTTTAGTTATAAAATGCACTGCATTTGTCATTCTAATAGATGGTGCATCACAAACATTAACACTTGTCAAGTACGCGTGACTAGGAGGCATTCTCAAGGCTATGCTCAGGTAAGCAAAATCGCCCCGGGTCAAGTGGGGGAGCCCTTGTTAACTTAGTATCTTTTTCCAATCATAGTTCAGGGGAATGTCATCCGGTAGATGAGAGATGGAACTTCCTTGTCTACATCATCAGGACCCGCCCATTTCCAGGAATCAGCCATATAAAACCGCCAGGGACCAGAAGGAACCAGTCAGTCTGTTGACTCCTAGCCTCAAAGTAGGATCACTCAGGAGCACATCTTTCTTTTGCTGTATTAGCAACCCATGCATGCTATTTATTTTGACCTTTTTTCCAATCCACAACCTGCAATTGAACAGAGGCCCACAGGTTCCTCAACACTTCTGGTGGCTTTGTGTCTGCTATTTTCACAAGCTGCTTTCACGAATTCCATACCAAATGGCATAGCATGGCACTCTGCAAATATTAGCACTGAGGTCTATGTTGATTATTTAGATGTCGTCCCGTCTAGACAGTTAACACAGCTAGTTCCTATGAAAGGTACTAACTCAGGAGTACTGGTGGGTTCGCGTGCCTTTCAGAGATGTTAGTATTTGATTGCAGTGATAAGATTCTCTGTGCTGAGTGACAAAAAATAACAAAGATATTTCAAAATGAGCTACTAACTTGTCATTATATAGCAGATTCGTTAACGTGTTCTTATCATGTCCGTCATCTCTATTACAGTGGAAGACTCTGATGTGTCACAAATGCACTTAAGTTCCCTTCATCAGGATGCAGAGACACTGGACACTGAATCAAACTTCAAAAGCCCACAATAAAAATGGTAGCTGGATCTTCTGCTGTTGGTAAGTCATCTAATGTGGAATTGCAGCTCTCTTAGCTCCTCAGAGGTCAGGTATGCCAGCTACAAGATTTCTTTTTTGCCAGAGCTAAATATAAAACCCACAGTGAAGCATCCAGCAGATTCTATAAAGGCAGCATAAAAGAAAACACAAGTATCTCAGCAACGAGTTAGTTTGTTATGGTAGCTTTTGGCCTAAAGAGTATTTGCCCTACAAGATTTGGCCCGGGGTCAAATCGATTTGATGGCCCCTGCCCTAAAGCCGTGAATAAAGCACTCACTAACAGCACAAACATTTTTGAACACCAAAAGGAAGGTGCCACCATTTTAAATGGCCATCAGGGACACAACTTTTGGGGAACACACAATGGAGACACTTTGTTACCCACAATGTAGCTGCCATGCCCAGAATAATATTAAAAATAGCAGCATCTGTTGTGAATAAAATAGCCGGAAAAAAATAAACACAACAATGTAATAAACTTATAATAACACCAAAATCATCCAAATTAATGCAGAAAAACACAAAAACAAGCACCATGTAAAAGAAAAAACAACAAATTCATTACAAGTAGAATTTGTGAGAGGAAGAGAGAGATAAAGAGAGCAAAAGTGAAGCAATGGAATATACATGAAATGTGTGTTCAAGGAGCTGGAGAGGATATGATCTGGCTGGGATGCTGGGATACCTGACTCACTACCTACAGAGATAGAAAAAGAGGAGGAAGATAGAGACCACTGTGGGCTAGCGAGCTGTCAGAAGATCCAGAGTATTACCTCCCCCAGAGCTCTAGATGGCACTCCCCACGAGTTGCAGTGGTGCCTCAGACTCCTACATGGCTCCATGGGAGCGGGAGTTTGGAGCAGCCCTGTTGGGTTCTGTGGACGCCACCAGGCGGTGCTGCAGCTACTGCTGAGCCATGGAGTGCAGCTCTTGCATCACACCCCAGAAGTGCTGCCAGAAATGCATCAACGAGTGGGTGCCTTACAAAAGGAGCCAGCAGACACTACTCAGGAGCCAGAGTCGGGAGGAGGGAGACGAAGCTTGCCAGGAGGAGTGGAGGAGAAAAAGAAAGAGAAAGGAGAAGAGAAATTGGTGTAGTGCTGTGCTTGAGACTGTGTTGTGCTTGTGGGAAGCAGGGAAGGCGTTTCCCACGAGAGAAATAGAAAAAATAATAAAAGCATGTGCTTGTACTTGTGCCTCTGCCTGTGTCTGTGTCGGGTGCCCACCTGGTGGTCCATACTGTTCATCCTGACTTTCTTCTTCTACTTCTTCTTTTTCTTTTTTTTTTTTGGCAGTTTTTAAACTCCATGGTACATTACAGTGATCTTCAGAACAGTAGGTGATAATGTCCTTATATCTTCTTACACAGTTCTGCCCATTTTTAAAATTGTAATACTTTGTCATCTATTAGTTAGGTTAGCTGTCAAAGACCGTTTATAGAATAAATTCAAAAATAGTTGATATTTGATATCTGTTGTCTTCGGTGTTCCTCCTACATCTTTCTTCAGTGTTGTTGTGTGTCTCAACCTCTCTTGGCCAGTCCTTCCTCTCTTGATCGTGTTCCCATAAAGCCTGCTTCTCAGACTCTGTCATATTGCTTGCCTTCCTGTCCTCTTATTGACTACTGCCAATGGTAGACGGGCCGCCATTACCCACTGTGGAAGCATCATTCATATCCCTGTGAATACTTATCAATGTTTGAAGACGACTTTCAACATTCCTCCTACTCTTTTCCGCTGTATCCTCGTGTGTGTGTCAACCTCTCTTACCTGGTGCTTCCTGTCTTGATCGCTTTAAACTTAAGTTATTTATTCCTTTTGATTTCATTGCCGATCTTTTTGTGCCCCAGTGTTTTGACTTTGGCTCTGTCTAGACTGCTAATGTTTTAACCCTAAAGTACCTCCGCCTCATTCTGATTATTTTAACTCGCCTAATCTGACATTATGAAAAGACTGATTTGGTTACCCTGAACCTTAACCTTGGTTTACCTCAATGTGAAAAGAATCCTAAATCCAGCAGAATTCTTTCAACTAAATGGTGAATCACATACTTGAGGACTCCATTTGTAAACTAAGGGGATGTGCATTTAGGGCTGAAGCCAAGAAGCCTTCTTTATGCACAGAGTTGTTGATATCTAGAACCAGCTACCGAGACATGCACTTGAAGCAGATACCTTCATAACCTTTAGGAAGAATCTGCATGAAATATTGGGACAGCTTAGCTGTTTGTTACACAGATGGGCCTGATGGACTGAATGGTCTCCTGTTGTTCGTCAGATTCCTTATGTTCTACGTGATGGGCAATTGAGGATGGTGTAGAGGCCACAATACACACCTCTCCAGGCTGGCAGGTGGCACCATAGTGTCTCTAGCTATGCAGAAGTCAGCTATATCTAGTAAGAGGCATTACTTTTCCACCCAACAACAAAGGGCAGAACATGAGAATTACTTTAAATGTTAGACTGTGTTTATATTGAAGGGAATGGACTCCGGAAAGCTGACTCAAGACTTAAATGGATACACCAAAGGCCAAAAAGAGAACTTTAACCTGATATCCCAGCAGCAAACAAAGGGTCAGAGGTGCTTGTAGGGCTAAGCTTTAAGTGCCTTTGTTGCTGGTTGGTGGAGAGCTGGGGGGGTAGATTTGACTACAGATTAGATCAAATTTATTAATCCCAAGAAATGTCGAAAAGCTTCTTCATACAGGAGTTTGTATTGAAGCTGGAGTTGGTGGAGGTGAGTTGGTGATGAATTCACATAGTCAAGAAGAGAGGGCCAGGCTTATCAATCGGAGTGATGTTGAAGTTTTATGAAGACCTGGGCAAGTAGATACAGTAGGTCACGACACCAGAGAGACAGGCTTAGAGAGACAGCAGGTTATTTTGTCATTTTTTGCGCACTTTGAATTCTCCCTAAGATGATGCTGATAACTGCTCTGTACGCGCTTTTATTTGGTTAAAGAACAATCTTCTTCAAACGTGTGCCTCTCTTAATATTATTCCAAGTGTGAAGCATCTCCACCAAGGTATGGTCTTCCAGTAGAGGTTAAAGCTTTGGACTTCAAACCCTGAGGTTGTGGGTTCAGATACCTCTCCTGACACTGTGTGACCCTGAGCAAGTCACTTGACCTGCCTGTGCTCCAATTGGAAAGCCAAAAGAAATGTAACCAACTGTACCATAAATATTGTGAGTCACCTTGGATAAAGACGTCAGCCAAATAAGTAAATGAATCCCCTTGAAAATTAAATATTTGTCTGTTTCATGCTCCTTTCTGTACTAGAAACCATTAGTTGATCTGCGTGAATTATCTGACTGCTCCACTAAATGGCAGTTTTCTGGTCCTTTTCCTACACAAATCAGTCTTGATTGAACTTTCTTTTCCTTAAAAAAAGTTCAGAGTCTATAAATTGCTTGTGCTCCCCTTGTTATGGATGTTGATTGGCGCTGGCCTGATTCTTTCCTTCCAAAAGGAATGTGCCACTGCGGCCACCCTCCAGTTTTATAATCCTCAAATCAATGTTAGTAAACGTCAGGCATCATAAATGGCTTAAAAATGTTTATGATCCTCTCATAAAATTGTATTCGACTTTGCACACCTTTAGCCTCAGCAAATGTCTCTAACTTTACTCTTTGTTTGTTTCATATCTTTGTTAAAAAATTCTAACAAAGGAAGCAGAACTTGCTGTTACATTTATAGCAGATGTGTTCCCACCTGCTTGAACCATACACTTCTGGTGGTACAATGGAACTGATCACTGACTTCAGGGCAAGAGTGTAAAGCGCCACAGAAATCAGCCACGTGAACCATTGAGGTCCATGTATATTCTCTGACACACCTGCAGACCTTGGAGTCTGTCCTCTTAAACGTACAAAGACCCCAGAACAACACAAACAACCCCAGCAGACCTTAGCTAAAATAACTAGCGGCTCAAATGTTTAGTGCCTTTCACTTCTTTATTATCTCCAGCTCCCTTCTCCACTCCAGCTCCTCAGGAATGGACCATGTTGCTTTAAGCACTGCATTAAAACTCCATTAATCCACCTGCTGTTTTTATCATCTATGTCACCAGTTACAAGTGGCCCACACTATAGCATAAGTTATCTGCCTTGGTATGATAAAGCTAAGTAAATTTAACCAATAATCTGCCTTATCCATTCCTCAGCTTCAAATCCATGGAATGAGATCAGGGCCATTTAGAGTCAGCTCTGATATCAATCCAGCTCTCTGCAGCGCTGCCTGCTAGTGTATTTCTTGTGCTTTTTTGACTCAGAAAATGTCTGGTGGGAGATGTTGCAACCACCAATTTAGGTTTAAAGTGACTCAGAAATCAACTAATAAATTTGTTTATTGACAGATTATTGGCTATTTTTTTTTGCAGTTTCATGCCATTGTGTTTTTTCTTCTCAGTAATTATTCCTTTATCCCTGTATATTGACAGGATAAGCAGGGGTGATTAGAGCTTCCTTTCCCAAAAAAGTAGTCTCCAGATCCTCCTGAGGAAATCCAACAACTGTTGCGAGATACAAAGACCTGATACCAATACGTTCTGTCATACTTCTTGCAGAAGGTGCTTAAAGGGTATCATCACCAGATGTCTCAACCACCTCCACAGTCTACTCACAAACCCAAGTGTCAAGCCCATCATGTTGTTAGCTTCTCAACCTTACTGAGGAAGCTTCTTTTCACTGCTTTTTCCCATATTATTAATTTTACATTTCTCATTGCTGTTGACCATATGGGACAATGTGAACATGAAATCACCAGGATATCTAGATCTTCATCCTCTTCACTACCACCATGTAAATGAACGTCTTCCATACTCTGGCTGTGCAACCATTTTTTGGGAGAAATTTACAATCTCAATCATGAACAATGCCCAAAGGTAATTAAAGTCATCAGTTTTGGGCAGTTGTCCTACCTAGAAACCTAGAAACTATCCTCATTAGAGTGCAAGCAACCATTTTTCCCGGAAGAGAAGCGGACCATGATGTGAAACTAGAGGTGCTGGTTTTTATCCCAAAATGTCACCAATTACCATTGAAAGAGATCAACAGAACAGTCTCAACTGCAAAAACTAGACATTTATTCCTTGGCTCTCCAGACAGTATATTCTTCAGGTATAGCTTCACCTTGATAGTTTATCCATGAAAATCACAAGACCCACCCTAGGAAGAGTCCCACACCCACCTTAGACTGGACATTTCAAGAAGGTGGACACATCAGCTCTAACCTTGTAGTGCTTGAAGCCCTTATAGTACCTGCAGAAGAATACTTCAGAGTTCTTCATATCTACTAAATATGTGTAGACAGAATTTACAGACTGTCAGGTTCTGGCAATAACTACAATCTTGTTTTGTCCAGGAATTGATTCTTGAGTTTGGTACCAAGTGTCACGCACTGGAAATGTCACTAAACTGCATGCTTACTCCCTGCAGGCACTGTGTGAGGTCAAAATGGACATTTCATTCAAAGATGAACTGCACAATAAGAGATCATCTGCAAGTAGTTTCATGCAGATGTCGAATTACTTGCATAAGAAATACTTTCTGAGCAAACCATTCATAATTAAAAGAAATTAGATATTGATTTCTCTGAACCCATTATTATTATTTTTTGCTATTATATAATGATGCCAAATATTTCTGCTTCTTATGTATTCTAATTCCTGACTATATTGGACAGGAATCTGCCTAGCATAAGTTGATGCTCCTCAGTAATAAGAATTAACACATTAAATGTATCAATGTATCATCATTGGTGGGTGTGGCAACGCACTGTACCTGACCTGGCCTGCCCTGACCTCATATGCTGAGCAATTATTGGCACAATTTTAAGCCCATGTGACTGAATTTCAGCTTAATCTGCCATCCCTTGAGAGAGGGGCTGTGATGCCTTGATTGCATCTTACAATTGGGCTGTCACACGATCAAAAGAACTTTTGTAATTTCAGAAATTTCAGTCGGCTTCAGTCTCACAAGCCAACTTTTAATACCACCAACAAATTTCACAAAATCAGTTGAGCAGCCACTGCAGTGAGTGTGCATTGTACACATATAGCATGAGGACCCATGTCATGGCAGGTCAACCACACCAAAAGCGCTCATGCAGTTTGAATGTAGAGTATATAAGACTGGCAACTTTATTGTGCAGTGTGACTAGTCGGTTGACCACGATTTCAAAAAATAACACAACACGCAATTAAGATGCATGCAGGTAAGCAATACAGCAAGCTCCATAGAAAGCTACTCTTCTTTGCCTGCTGTGTTGTAAATACAGTATGTGTTTCTTCCATGAAGGGTGACCAGATGTTGTGATGAGCAGGATCCAATCAGGGAAGAGCCACATAATAAGCATGAACCAACCAGAGCACATAGAAGTCTGCGTTTTCTTCATTTTTGCCCTGTCCACACAGCAAAGTATCTCGCTCTGAAGAGCATTTTCAGAAGTATTCTTTGTGGATTGAAATCCCGTGGTAGTGTAAATGAAAGGCAAAAATTGAGACAAATGTCTGTGTTTTTAAATAAAAATTTAGAAGTGTGGAGTGGGTCTAAGATGAACAAACACCAGAATTATTCAGTATTTTGTGAATATTTTAATTTCAACAAGTATACTGATAAGTAAGGTCACACTGCCACTTCTTGGATCCAGTAAACTGTGTCTGAGTTCTGTGCCTGTGTTCTATCCATGAGGACTTTGCATATTCTCCCTTAGTCGCCTGGGCCTTCCTCCAGATACTCCAGTTTTCCTCCTGCATACCCAAAGACAGGTTAATTTGAGTGATGACTCCAAATTGGCCCTGTGTGAGTTTCAGTGTGGCTGTCTGTGTTATTGTACCCTGAGATGCCTTATTAGGGTTGTTTCCTGCCAAGTACCCAGGACTGCCAGTATAGGCTCCACCACCTCACCACCCCTTACTTGGATGAAGTGGGTTTAAGAATAGCTTAGTATGGTATGGCATGATAAGTAAGGCAATGTCTTTAAATAGCTGGGTGACAGTGCATTAACTGGCTAATTTTTAAGATTTCTTCAGCACTTCTTGACAACCCACCCTTGTGAATGGATAAGTGTCTCTGTGTCTGTCTGTGTGTCCACCTGGTTGCTATGACTCTGCAATTCCAAAAGATTGTTCATCACAAAAATGTGTAGTTATAAAATGCATTACATTTGTCTTTCCAATAAATGAAGCACCATAAACATCTATGATAATGTTTTCTATTACTACATGGATTACATAATACTTTCCAACAGATGGTCCACTGCAAATGTTAGATCTACATTTATTAGTTAGTTTTCAACCTGTCTTAGACAGGTAGCACACCGAGTATTGTCAATAATAACTGAGAGAGGTTAGGAGCACACGCTGATACAGCACATTGCCACACCCACCACATGGCAAATCAATCAATCAAATCTCAGGAGCTGCTAATAAATTATTGAAGATTATTTCTTTGCTAAGAGGCAACAAGGAGGTCAAGTAGTTTGCACTGCTGATTTACAGCTCCAGACTCCCAGACACCATCTGGAGAGTTTTGCTCCTTGTGCTCTGGTTCTTCTTCAGTGTCACAAAGATAGGTTTGCTACTTGACTGGTAACCTTAAATTAACTCCATGTGATCAAGTGTGAGTGTGTACTGTGATGAACTCACGCCCGGACTAAGGTTAGTTTCTGTCCCATGTGTCAATCCATGGACTTCTCGTGAAGGCACAAGCTGGACACCCAAGTTCTGAACAATGGACCATAAATAAAGGATGAGCAACATTGATGGACAGAACCTTGCACTAGTGGTCAACCAAGAGGATCGCTTTATGTGCACCCACAAAACAAATGCCAAAACCTGTATTTCGTCCTTTAAAAACCCTTGTAAGATCCTATATCATTGCTTCCCTCTATCAGCGCACTCCTCAACCTGGCCTTAACTTCTGCTGTATAGCACGGACCCCAGTGTTTAAGGTGTGGACATAATGAAGGTTTAAAGAAATCCATTCTACTCCAAAAGGGTAACCAAGGCTGGACTGAAAAAATTGAATACCATTTGTAATAGTAGTTGGACAAGGGGTGCCATTAGTCTACACTTTGCTATGATAGCAAGTGCCTGAGCAGAAAAAGAATCTATACGTCAAAGCCATGTGTTTGCCTTGCTATTGACAGGAGCAGACTGATCACCAGCTGACCCAACAGATGTAACTTGGCTAACAACCAAGGACACTGCGTACGTAAAACCCTTGAAGAAAAACTGCAGTACCATCCATAACCAGAAGGTGCGACCAAAGGCGAAGAAGGAGACAAACTCCTGAACAAAGAAAGAAATCACCCTGAAAACACTTCTATATGTCTGCTGGAAGCCGACCAGGAAAGGAACAAAGCATCACTCACATCAAAACTATAAGTACACCCACTTTGATTCGTAGAACAATTTAATGTAACAATGTATGTATTGTATTGTACTATTGGTGTAACTGTAACTGAAAGGTATTAACCTTGAGAAGACTTCATTCTAGCTGGTACTACACTGCATCCTAACTCCTGTAAGAAAGTGCACA
This sequence comes from Erpetoichthys calabaricus, assembly GCF_900747795.2. NCBI lineage: Eukaryota > Metazoa > Chordata > Cladistia > Polypteriformes > Polypteridae > Erpetoichthys > Erpetoichthys calabaricus. The sequence goes on from NC_041395.2 coordinate 86,874,346, forward strand.
GCAGCATCTCACACACATGCACCCACACACAGAAACTGCAGTGAGAGAGTGAAGCAAGCACAGAGACCACCTGTGAGTGAATGAATGCCACTCACAGACAATCAAAGCTTCATTACCAGCTAAAGAACTTAGCCATCTTAACTACATGAACTGAGAGATCAGAATTCATAAAGTGTGTGCCTTTTTCTGTAGGAGAGAAAAGGTTAAACTCAGCTTTCATAATTTTATGTTTTGTGTTGTTTGTGGTAGCCACCCTGTATACTTAAAGAAGTGTGGTAGTTCAAAGGCAAAAAAACAATATGTCTTTACAGACATGAACCCAAAAAGGAACTGCGGTATAATGACAAACATGGCAGTTATATTGCTGACAGACAGGAAAAGGATGGACTGGAAGTGGAAATTATGTTACTAGGAGGCAGGTACTGGGGGACTAGAAGTGAAAATGATATCTTTAGGAGGCAGGTTCTGTGGGACCAGTAGCGAAAATGATGAGGTGGGTTTTTTGATGGTCTGCAGATAGATAGAGGAAAAAGTGTTAGAGTACAGCGCCAACCCCTGGTCCAGTGGAAAAATTTTGAGTGTGCAAACTGTCTCCCATGTGCATGTGTGTGACAATGTATAGCTAAATGCATATATATATATATATATATATATATATATATATATATATATATATATATATATATATATATATATTGCATGAGTATATATATATATATATACTGTGGTGGGTTGGCACCCTGCCCAGGATTGTTTCCTGCCTTGTGCCCTGTGTTGGCTGGGATTGGCTCCAGCAGACCCCCGTGACCCTGTGTTCGGATTCAGCGGGTTGGAAAATGGATGGATGGATATATATATATATATATATATATATATATATATATATATATATATATATATATATATATTGAGGCCTGCAGGGGACACACCATCTCCCCGAACCCAACACAGACAGATGCAGACACAAGTTCACAGGCATAACACTGCCTTTTTTTAGTTGTGGGAAACATCTCCCAAGTTTCCCACCCGCACAGCACAAGAGCACAATAACACAACACACAGCAAGCCTTTTTCTTCTTCTTTCTCTCTCTGTCCTTGACTCTCCATCTTTCCACCTCCACTCCTCCTCCAGCAAGATTCGTTACCTTCCTTCTGACTCTGGTTCCTGGAGCAGTGGCAGCACAACAGGGCTGTGTCGAACTCCAATGGAGCCCTGTAGGAATCCGAGGCACGACTACACAACCCTAAACTGAATTACGTAGGCTTGATAATGGATAGATATCGTTCTGACCTTGACTTTCTTGACATTCTGTGGTTTCCCACTGCTGCCAAGAGCATGACACACTAGATTAGCAGACAGTTTTGGGAAATTAACTTGGATACAATGAATGTACTTGTCCCGTCAGGTGAGTCTACTTTTCTAAGTTTGTGATTAGAAACACAATGTGTGTTGTGCTGTATGAAGGAACCCTAAAAGCCAATCCTCAAGACATGGCTCCTAAAATGAAGCATGCAGCACAGAAAGTGACCTACGGTAGATAGGAAATGGTGATTTTTACAGTAGTATTATGGGTACACTTGAGGCTGACCCCATAATAGTGAACAGCTGAGACAGAAGGAAACCCACAATCAAAACAGATGAAAAAGAGCCCTGATTTGGTGGAGAATGGCAGCTGCAATCTGTAACCATAACATGGCCAGGTTTCTGTCAGACTAGGCAATGTTGTTGTGTTTCTTCTGTGTTTTGACTACCGCAAGGGCAATTAGGGTGGAAAAACAGACTGTTGTGGCTTCTGACTCTGCCCAAAGTCATGCAGTCAGCATGATGTTTATCGGCAGGCTTTTTACATTAACACAGAGGTTTCTCCCACGCACTGTTCTTCTTGGGCTGTGAAGAAGTATTTTAAGCACACATTGCTCAACACAACTACATGAAACTGGGTTAGAAAACATAGGCGCAGACAAGAAAGTGAAAGAAAACAAATAAACAGAGTGTGAGGACCAAGATGAAATGGCCAAATTTAAATGAATTATCAAGAAAGAGAGGAAAAACTAAGAATATGATAAGAAGTGACACAAAATGAGAGAGAAAGGAAACAGTCATATAGACATTCTGTATATATAGAGAGACATACTGTAGATTTAAATACATACAGTTTATAGATCAATATTTAGATGTGCTATATGTATAGTACTCGTATATGCAGATCTATGCATGTGTATGTATAGTATACTGTGTATAGTTACAGTATATACTGTATATATTTTATATCATGTATTGCATACTGTATATATAATGTATATATAGTGTATAACACATCTACTGTATGTATGCTGTATATATGTGCATATACAGTAGTACTGCTTGTATAAAGTTATATGTACTATATATATTTTATAATATTTATTGTATATATAGTAAATAGCAAAACTATGTAAAGGTGTATATGGTACATAGTATGCCACACCAAGGTTCAGCCCTCCTGATACAAAGCCACCTAGAAGCATTTTTAGCAACTTCAAAAATGTTCTTGATGGCTCTTCTGTTGTGCAGTCCAGATATACCAAAGAGTTTTTATGGTTTGATGAAGAGACCAGCCTGAACAGCCAGTCCATAGGCTGACACTTGGCCATCCACCTCTTGCTCCAACACTCTTCCGCCAACCGTTCATACCTGGCCCACTTGCTTTAATGTCCTTCTTCAATCTGGTCTTCCCAGTGGACTGTGAGCACCTGCTTAGTTGATTGAGATGTAAGGATCAAATCTGGCCTAAGTGTGATTGACAAAATGGAATTTCAACTTTCTGCCATGGTCAGCCTAGAGCTGCAAGTCTTATGCTGTTGTCAGCAGGCCTTCTGATGCACTAGGTTGGCATTGTGGCTTCTCAGCTTTAACAAAAACAATGGCCTGCTTAGCTGGGTATGGGTGCTTATTTTAATGGATGCCTCTGCAAACGGTATCTTCTACTGCTCTTAGCACATGGTCATCATACTAGCTACCCAAACCAATGCCTTTGGGCAACAGCTTACGATATGCTCCAGGGATCATCTTTTCAGGATCAATGGACATGCTGGTGAATCTGCCAGACCCAGGAAGAAGAGGTTTGAAGGGCTAGGGAGAAATGTCATACACTGACCAGAAAAAGGAACTTGATCCGCAATCGCACCACCTTCCAGAGTCCTCTCCAGGTAATATTCCGCCCAAAGAGCTGTGGATGGGAAGCCAGTCTGTTACATGGAACACAAGTATTGGGCCAGGTTGGTGTCTCCTGTCAACCTAACCGGCATGTTTTAATAATGTGAGAAGAAAAATGGAAAAAACTGGAATATGGTAGGAAATTCCCCAAAAAAACATGTGGACACAAGAAGAATACACAAACTATGAATTGCCAATGGTGTGGCACAGTGGGCCCCGATGTCTCCTGACAGGCCATTTGTTTGTTCTTCAAGTTCTTGCATAGCTTTTCTCCTTTGGCTGAGCTGATTGGTTCCTAAAACCAGTCTGCTGATGGTCAGTGTGTCTTATGATGGAGGTCCCATCTAAGGCCGAGCGCTGTCTTGTGCACCATGATGCTTTCACATCTCTAAAATGAAAAATGAAAACATGTAAAGAAAATGGACAAATGTATTCGGTGTTGTGAGCTTTGTAAAGTGCCTGCTCATGATGTTCTCATTGAAATATGATAAATAAAATAAACGTTCATTAGATCACAGCACTTGTCAAGCCTAAAAATCACTCAAAGTCCTTTTACAATTAAGAAAACAATGTTAAGCACTGTTTGCTTTTGCAGTTTAGCCCGAAACTGTTGTGTTCAGTACACAAATCCCTTTGTTTCGACCATCAGAGAATTAGCTGGCGGGTGGGGTGTACTAATTATAAGTCTTCTTAAAACACAAGGGCTGGGAGGGGGGCTTTAAAAAGCCGCTGTCGTGTGTCACGTCGGGCTTTGTTCGTCGAGCTCAGCGACAACACTTGCTAATTATAAGGAAAGCACGTCGACAGCCGGTAAGTCCCCATTTAGCCGCTCAAAGCCGATTGCTGCCTGGGCTCACTGGTTAGCGCGCAGACTTCTGCACTGAGGACCTGTAGGCTCGGTCTCTGCTAAAATCTCATGATGCCATATGGACCTTGTCGCTTTCGGAATGTCCCTCCCGCACAACTGGGACCAACTAATCAGCTGGCTGCCCAGCGGCAATGTGCTCTTTGGATGTGCGGGTGTGTTGACCGATTCTGCCTCTGATTTCCACAGCTAAGAAGACAGCTTCACGTGTTCGTCATCGAAAGAAAGTTTATGTCGCGCCGAAATGACTGCACTTCAGGCAAGGAATGGCGGTAATTAGTGATTCTGAGGTAAGTGCATTCAGGGGGAGGCATTCAGGAAGGTTGATTTTGCCTTAAGACGAACTGAATAGAGGGAGTCAGTGTCCATCCCGAAAATGTCATACGCCCCGTTGATTTATTGTATTTGGATTTCACGGTAGTTAAGTATCCATCCGTTATTTTTTCTGTGGCGGGTCGCGGGAGTTTATCCCAGTAGTTGTCATCGGGCGGCTACGGGAACAACACCTGTACATGGCGCCAAACCCTCACAGGGAGCATCCCGGTCGTGGCGCCCACAGGGACACCTGGGCTGATTTGTTCCTTGGCTGTGCTGCAGTGACACGCTCCGCTCAAAGAAACTTAAATGTTTTAACAGGTTTGTTAATGTTATCTGTTTAAGGTTTACGTAAACTCGAATAAATTATTAGTAGTAAAAATGTAACGTCGTCGTTTCAAAGTTTCAGACGTTCTCGTTAAAATGCTGACAAGGCTTCGTCCCACATCCAGATGCGAGTGTTGAGATAACCGGGTGCTGGGCTCGATCTGCCAAGCGATGCATCGGTGGCCCATACAGAGCTTGTTCCTGGCTGCTCTACGCTCATTCCTTCGTCTTTCCAAGACCGTGGATCACACTAAGTAAATTAGATCTGCAACACGAACTGCGGCATGGTGGGGCAGTGATAGCGCCGCCGCCTCGCTACATGGAGCCCACGGCGAGCCCCTCACGCGCACACGAGTACTCATGGGGGGCCACTTTGGAATGGCCAGTCGACTTCACTTGCACGTCTTTGGTGAAAAACCAAGAAGCAAGCTGGTGCCCATGGACGATGGACCGGGCACAGGATTCGACAAGCAGCAGTGCGAACCATACATTTAAAAGTGTATGATTTTGTAAACACATCTATTTTATAGTATTAAATGTATGAAAGGGACCAACCCTGAATGGGGCACAGGTCCACCGCATTAACCCTCAGTGGCGTAGCTTGAGTTCGTGCCGTACGGGGCTGGGCGAGGCTTCAATTCGCCTCCCTCCGACATATCTGAATATGTTAACCTATTTAATCAGAAAATTAAAATGACGTATAGAGAAAAATTAAGATACATTTTACATAGATGTATTCATATATAGAGAAACAGCAATAAGTTTTCACATATAATTATTTATAAGCATCAACTAGACAAGAATATAGTATAGACTATCTATCTATCTAGACGCACTGATAAGCCGTGTGCTAATTATTAGTTTAATATCATTACGCTGCGAAAACCAGAACCAGTGTAGTGTACAAGTGATAGCTGGGGATGTTTTCTGCAAAGAGCAGGAACGCATTCGGATTGATAACGAAACAAAATTCTAAATTGTAAATTAGTTGTTTATCTTCCTAGAAATTATTATTGGTGTAATGTTTATGTTTAGTTTCCTCCGGGCGCTCCGGTTTCCTCCCACAGTCCAAAGACATGCAGGTTAGGTGGATTGGCGATTCTAAATTGGCCCTAGTGTGTGCTTGGTGTGTGGGTGTGTTTGTGTGTGTCCTGCGGTGGGTTGGCACCCTGCCTGGGATTGGTTCCTGCCTTGTGCCTTGTGTTGAATGGGATTGGCTCCAGCAGACCCCCGTGACCCTGTGTTTGGATTCAGCGGGTTGGAAAATGGATGGATGTTTATGTTTATTTTTGTTATTGCCTCATACATTTCAACTGCTGTATCTGATGCCGTTACAGAAGGACAGTCTGAAAATTATTTTTGAAGCATTTGTGGGTAAAACTCAGAGAATTTTACTTTTGTCATTCATGAGTGATATTTTTCCGAACCCTGCTGCTTACACACGAATTGTACTGAGCCTTTTGGCCAATTATGCCGCCCCCAAAAATGTGCCGGAGCGAACCGCACCCTCTGCCCGCCCCTAGCTACGCCATTGTTAAACTTGTACCTGGCCCTTCAGGAAGAGAGCCGAAGGCCTGGAAGGACCCTCCACTTAGACCTGAGGAGAACATGCAAACTCCACACACAGTTGCAAGGCAATCTATGGAGAGAAACCCAGCAGTGCACCACTGTGCCTTCTGTAAGGAAATAATATAGTATGACACACAATATTCAAAGTATAGATGTTAAGGAAAGTCATTTACAGAGAAAAACATTTACATTCCTGAAATTCTTTTAATACATTTAAATAAAAGTAAGTTACACGTTATGGAAATCAGTGAGTAAGATGTGATGTTAGTAGAGCTTAACTTAAAAATCTCAAAGTTGCAGGCTCATGCTGCAGGGTCTCTTACAGGCTGATGTAGTGTGTTTAAACTAAATGTTAAAATGTGTGTCTGTCCGGTCACATTGATGATTGTAGTGCAACAGGAGAGTGTGATTTGTGAGAGACTCATTGAGCGGTTACTCTCTACATTACTTCATAGATCTGCTTTTGTGTACACGCCCTAAGCCTATACTGAGTGAAGAGCACTGTACAAAAATAAGATGAATTTGAATTTTAAAAGATTTATATTATATATAATGCCATGAAACGGTAGTTGCCACATTCCTGACTTCCTGTATTATTACAATTGTTTGAGTTTGAATGTTTTCAGGTCTAAATCTAATATTAGATGAAGATCACCTGAGTGAAAATATACATTTCTCCTTATGTCATTTATAGAATGAATTAAGGTATTCAGCATCAACAGGCAGAGTGTGAGGAAGTAATTGCCCCCTACACTCTTAAAAATAAAGGTGCTGAAGTGGCTCTTCAGAGCAATGTCATTGGGAAATCATTTTTAGTTCCCAAAAGAACCAGCCAGATGAAGGTTCAAGAAAGAGCCTTTTAATTTAGATCTCCATCATGTTCCATAAATAATCATGAATAGACAATAGCCGATTTGTGAAATACCAATGGGTTTCTGGTTTCAAAAGGACTGTTGTCACACATAATAACAGGCCCAATTCGGGTTTCATGATCTTCGGTATTTTGCTAGGTAGCCTACTGCATATAAAAGATTTCTGTTTTGTCTACATATTAGGAAACTTTTCAGAGTGCAAAGAACCAACTTAATTTGCAAAGAACTGTTCCCAGAATGAAATGGTTCTTTGTCAAGTACGGACTCCACAAGGAACCACACAACCCAGTAAAATGTTATTAATGAACCATCACTTTTAAGAGCTTAGTCATTCAATCAATCAGTTTTTTTTATTATTTTATGTAGTATATTTCATAGACGTGCCCTTTATCTATCTATCTATCTATCTATCTATCTATCTATCTATCTATCTATCTATCTATCTATCTATCTATCTATCTATATACAGTATATACAGTAAATATATAATGCTAAGGGTTATCTGTCTGTCATGCAAAAACTTGCAAACCTCTGGGCCTTGGAACTTGATTTTGGTCTTAATTGAAAGCTTATGCCATGATGTGTGCAGCATGACCTATGAATTGGACTTGTGGGCTAGTAGTTTAGCAATGCATCATGGCTGACTGAAAAAAAACAGCTGTGCTTGTACCCTGTCTCAGGAAAGTGACATTGGTGACATCTGCTGACAGTGAGGCACATTGCACAGGCCAATGGAGCTCCAGGTACCTGGTGTTGATTTAATAGACAGTCTTTATTACTGTATATGAGTCAGATAACCCTCCCACAACTCTAACCATAGTGTAATCGAGAGGAGCTCTGGAGGTCTGCAGCTAGACTTTATGGTGCCCATTGCAGTCACCTCCACTTACGTGGAGCTCCAGGGTGGAGGCTCATACTGAAGCAAGAAATCAGCTTGTATATAGAGCCATTGAGCCAGGGTACAAACTGCAGAACAATAAAAGCAGTAGCACCATCTGTTTAGTGTAAAGTGCAACATACACAATGCAAGCACTGACAGAGAGTGACAAACAACACGTTATAACTTCCTCAGGACATGCAGAAACAAACTGTTTACAACACTGAGTCAACCGCTGTGACCATCACATGCAAGACGTTTAATACAAGATACAGAATGCAAGGATGAGGACAATAGAGAGGTGCTTGTCTACAAACGAGCAGTACTTTGGACATTTCCTGAGTCCTAACTAGGAGTCCAAAAGAAAGCCATATACACGACCACAGAAGTAGAGGTGTGGGCTACCTCCACTACAGAACTGAGCTTCAGGTTTTTTTCAAGTCATACACTGTGAGTGCAAAACACAGTGATACACATAGAGGCAGATCTGATGTGAAGCTTAAGCTTCAGGGCCCCTAGTTCCTGAAGTGCCCCAAAAGTGACTTTACTTCACATTGCTTAACAATTTTGGGTGTTTACTGTATGAGAAGGTTTTTTTTTTAAAATAATAATATAGTGTAATTTAATACAAAATAATTGTCAAAAAATTAAAATTTAAAGGATATTAAAATATGTAAAAAATAAAGTTTGTGGTGCTCTGTCATGGAACAACCCCTTTGAAGAAGATAACTGTAGTTACCAGACCTTGTTGCTGGTTGTGAAGTAGCTCCACCACTGTATATACACCATTAAGGCAAAAAGGTGGCAGCACCCACGGCCGAGTGACCTGGGCTGGTGTGTTTTGTAAGAAGCGCATGAACCACCTTTATTAGAGGATTGGAGGACTGAGTGTTTTCTAGATCACAGTAAAAATTTAATTTATAACTATAGAAAATACTATCACATAAAAGGCAGCCAAGACTTGTCCCCACTGAGCTTTGACCTTATCCTCCCAGTTTGTCGTACTTTGTCTTGCCTCTGCATGCTTGCCTAAACTCCAGTAAGTCCTGACGCTCCAGCCCTACACCAGTCTTTAGAGTTGTCCTTTCTGAAGAAATATACACCCTGTGGAAATGTAGAGGTGTGTTCAAAATGATAAAATGTAGCTCATAAACCCCCTGCATTCTTTTTACAAAGCCTCCTGGTAATGATTAATACTGTGCTTGTAAGAAAGTACCAAGTTTAAATGAGCTACACTTTGACAGTGAATAATTAAAATATCACGGAGCAAGACTTCTCTGAGGAAGGGCCTCTTGTTTATACTGTATGGTAGTCTTTTATTCAGTGACACAGATGCTATCAACCTTTTCATTTTATGAGATATATCCACTGAAGAAATCAACGGTGGAAGCAATGTTAACAAATGGAGACACTATGCAGGGAGCCACAATCCTTAATCAAAGGGTGAGGAATATAAAACGGTGTAAAGACATGTTAGTATTACAGATGATATAAGGGGTACACCAGTAGATTGGTTCTGTACAGTGAGTGGATGTTAATGTGCCCAGTTATGTCCTGGCATCCTATCTACTGCTGAGTCCCCTCTTCTACCTGTTGCCACTTGCATGAGGTGCCCCATATCAAAATCCTCCTGTATTTGATTAAGTAGGCTTAGAAAATTAAAGTTTTAGAAAGTAAACATGAATACTTTTTTGCTATGTATTTTGTATAATTTTACAGTATTAGTTTTTATTACGTGACTCCTTTGTAAAAAGGGCATTGTTGTAAAAAGGATATTATATTCAAAATTAAAAATAATCACCTTAATAGGGGTATTCAAAATTAAAATTAAGTGCTATTTTTCACCGTTGGTAGCGCATGAAAGTAATAAAAAAGGATACCTGTGATGGGTGTATTAGTGCCTCTAAATTGGCCTGCCTTATTGTAGGTGGGTATGAGGTGAGGATGCCCTGTTGGAGGAGTGGCACCTTATCTAGAAGTGCTTTTGGACCTCTGAACTTATGCATTTAGCGCTTTACGTTTCTCCCTTTTGCCTTTGTCATATATTTTGTTACTTCTGATATTTTTATTTTTGCGTAGAATTATGTAATGTCAACGTTAGAAATTGGATCAAATGTCTATAAGCAGGGCCGCTGCTGGCCAAATGGGTGCCCTAAGCAGAAATTTACTTTTGTGCCCCCTCCCCCAAATATTACGGAAGTAAAAATAAAATAATAAAAAAAACACCTACTATAGGGGCCAAAATAGAACTTTATTCAAATAAGGTGTGCTTAGCCTACTCTGCGTTCACCGTAAAATGCAATATATACGTTTATATTTTTTTTTATTTGTATATGTATATTATTAATGTTAATTTATTATTATAATATATAAAAACGATTTTTTTGAGCAGCTGGGATGGTGCCCCCCTGGGAGTTGGTGCCCTACGCAGACTGCGTACTCTGTGTATAGGGAGCGGCGGTACTGTCTATAAGTCATTAGAAGTTCCACCAAATGTCATTAAATCATTACTACGCGCGTGTTTCGTGTTACCGCAGTCATATTTTGAAACTGTTCACCTCATTCTAATGTTATTTGATTATGAAATCACACCTGCGCTTTGGAACCAGTGTGACAGAACACTCGTTCTGAAGTACGATTGGTGGATAAAGCTGTCATTTACCAGTAGCGATAATCTGATTGGATACAAAGCAGCGCTGGCTTCATTCCAAGCGATACTTCGGTACTTTTCGCGTGTTCCTACTAGCTGGCACCGAGGTGTGCCGAAGAGGAACTGACAGTGTGTGAGGAGCTACTCCTGCCAATCAGACACCATCTATTCAGGACGCCTGCATCCGGAGGTTTCAGGTGTTCTGTTTCAGTTTATGTTACCGCCCTTCTCGTGTGATGTAGTCGCTGGAGTCATTTCAAAAGTACAGCACATTAAGTGGACAAAAAGTAGCTGCTGTTTGGATCGACCTGCCAGTGGAGAAAGTGGAGCGCAATTTGGATTTATTCAAGAGGAACACCATGAACGCAATGTCTCGAAGCTATTGTACTTACACAGACCTAACGGAGAATGCGTCAACGGTGAGAGGAAGTATCGATCGTGCCTCTAGTTTCATTTATTATTTTATCATCTCAATGTTACTTTAAAGTTTTTACCATAAAAGGAGTAGAATAGAGCCTTCCAGCGTTTTATTCTAAACATTTTTTCTGTAATCGATGTAAACTGATGTGAACTAAATTTGTGCAGTTGTGATGCGTTTCATAGGATGAATGTTCATTAATTACATCTTTGTTATATATCTAATTTTTCAGATAAAGTAGTTACCATTTAAATTTGTCCGATTTTTGTCGCGGCCCTGAGCAGGTGGTGGAGGGCAAATTTAAAATCTTTCGTAATCATTTTTAGAAATAATGCCGGGTCACATTACAGTCTGGGACAAAAGGGTCTGGAAATGCAACCTGGTTTGCTTTCATTGACGATGCCTGCTTTAGAAATTTCAGTGAGCGCATTTGTCATGATTTGATCCATTTAATGCTACAGTTATTGCAATTCCTTGATTAAATGTTGTAGTTTGCTGCAGAGGTGAAACATTTTATAAACTACAATTTATAGAAACATGTGTACATTGTTTAAGTTTAAATAACAAAACTGTTGTTATTATTGCTAACAATGGACTTGCTCTCCATTCAGGATGAGTTCCTCCTGCCTTGCAATTATTATACAATTATAAATAAAACTTCCCCAGTGAATATTGAAGAATATTTCCATAAATTGTGGGTTTCAGATTTTTACCTATGAATAACTTTTAGCGTTTTCTGTTCAAAAACCAGTTTCATGAGAGTGGTCACTAAAATGTAACAATGAGATGTCGAGCACTGTTGACATATTTGAAGACTAATAATAATAATCATCATCAGAAAACAACCCCGTCTATCACAGGGCTCACTCACAGACACACAGGGGCCAGATTGGGAATCCCCACTCCGTCTAAACTCAAGGGAAATCAACACAGACATGGAGAGAATGTACATACTTCATGCAGACAACATCCTGTTGCAGGATTTTAAACATGGAGTGCTGTGATGGGGCGGTAGTGCTATCCACTGCACCACAGTATCAGAGATGATGAATATTATTATTATTATTATATTGCCATTGCTATTTTTATACACATCAAACCTAGAAAATATCTGACTAGTCCAGCACTCATAGGTTAAAGTCTAGGATGGGTCTGATCTGCGGCGTGCCGAGTGCAAGCTTATTACAATTCAGACATATCAGATTTGATTGTATCATATGCATTGGTTTGGGTGGATGTCTTTTTGTAGTTTTGGGGCTACGCAGCAGCATTCAATGCAGAGAACATAAGGCAGCTGTATGCTGAATTAATTAAGAAAAGGATCTGCATGCATAATATAAAAAAGATCCTCACTATAAGAAATTTTGGCCACTCATTGTTTGCCTACCTTGGAATAACTCACTGAACTTAAAAATGGACAATTTTTTGCTTTAGAAAAATCAATAAATCTTTATTGTGTACTGAGCCTTTCAGACAGATACAATGAAAGAGTAGACGAAAAGCCTGGTAGAAGAAGACATGTTAAGCAATGCAGTCAAATTCTGTAACCCACAGAAATCAACAACATAGACAGCAGAGAGAAGCATAAACAGATTACAAATGATAGCCAAGCAAGAAACATTATGAATAAGCCATGCAGTTATTCTGTCTGATTAACACCTCCTTATTTTCTTTAAATTAAACTCCCTTTAGAGTTATTTGGCACAAACATTGACTGATTAATGGAAAAGGTGACCCTATTGTATTATAACAAAGAGAGTATGTGTATAAAAGTAGCGAGCCGTTCTCTGTCTACCCTTCCATATTCTAATTTCAATGACTCAAGCTTTAGAATAAAGAGGGCCAGGGTGGATCCCCACAGGCGCTAAGCAGGAATCTTCCCTGGGCAGGCTGCATTTCATTCACACACACACATACCGGGCCAGTTTAGAGACACCACTGTGTGGTTTTGGAAGGACCCAGAAAAAATCATACAAACACCACACAGACAGGTCAGGATTCAAATGCAGTTTTCAGGAGTTGCTTGCTGGTTCTCCAGAGTTTCAATAACCAGAGCAAAGTTAAGTGCATTTTTGGTTTTATTTTGAATGCAGTGAAGCCCGTACAACAAATGCCACCTGAGGTAAAACATAACAACATTTTCAAACTGGCTTAATCCAATTCAGGATTGCGTGGAGTCAGACTCTATGTTGGAGCTCAGTGCAAGTCTGGAAACAGCCTGGGAAAAGACACTCACACACATGAACCAACAGCAACACTGGATCTGTTTGGAGTCAGGGATTAACTTAACGCGAAAGTCTTTGGAGACGTGGGAGTAAAACCAGAGTACCTGAGGGCAACCCATACGGGACACAGGAAGAATGTGCAGATCGCATATGGATACCAGTGTGTAGGATTCAAACCTACGGAGCTACATCTGTAAGGCACCTGTACTAACCATTTCACCATCTTACCACTCAGAATAATACATTATTCGTCATAAATACATTTGTCAGTGCATACTTTTCCAAATCTTCTTCAGAACAACACCGTGGTTGAGTGCCGTCTGTTTTACTTCAAGCCACAAAGCATTTTTCTACGGCAGCCTTTACAGATGATGACTTCATCTTAATGCCACCTACAAGCCTGTTATTGACAGCAGCAGCTCTCTGTTATCCAGGCCAGAAGTTTTTATGTTTGTGGGGGGGGGGGGGTTGTTGTATTTATTTATTTGTTCATTCGTTTGTTTGTTTGTTTTTGGAGCGTCTGTTAAAAAAATCCCCTTTGAGAATAAAAAAAGTGTAATCTATCTATCTATCTATCTATCTATCTATCTATCTATCTATCTATCTATCTATCTATCTATCTATCTATCCTACCGTCTTAAGGGAAGTTGTCACTTAATCAGAGATCTCAGAACCTGAATTCCTAAAAAAAGCAAAAATGTAAATTCATAGAACACAGATGTCTGTGCAACTATTAAGTGAACAAACTCTTGTTAATGGCAGTTGGAGATATTTGGGGCTCATGGTAGTTAACTGTAGATAAACAAAACACAGAGCGGTTGTTACTTTAAACAAGCAGCACGTGGAGAGGTGCAAGTTAGACAAGTTAAAAAAAGAATTAACTGTGAAACTAATCGTGTCCTTCATCCCTAACTCAGTACAAATTGCTGTCTTCCCCACAGGCAAATATTTCACAAATATTTCAGTGCTGTCAGTTACTTACTAAGCAGTTTTTGGTTTAAAACTTGTGACTGCATTTTTCTTTTGTGTGTTCCATGTGGTGTCCCTCCCATTTTTAAAGTTTAACAACCAGATTCCTAACATTACTAAGCATTATCTTAGAAGTAGGAAGAAAAGTAGATACTCGGTTAGACTTATTGAAAATTTAAAAACATTTTACTTTGGTCAGTCCTCGTAATGCATTTGGAGTTCCATCATGAGAAATGAATGTTAATAGTGTCTGATATTGCTTCCTCATGAACCCAGAATCCTGGGTTCAAATCCCTCACTTGTTCACTGTCTGTGTGGAGTTTACATATTTACCCCATATCTGTGGATTTTACTCATGATACTCTTAGATTTCTTCTCACATCCTACAAAGCGGTGCAAGTAGATGATTCCAAAATGGCCTGAGTGTAAGTGTGTGTAAAAGTGAGGCACCAGTTTCGCCAGCAAAGGTTCTGCCCCTCTGAGACCCCCGTTTGGATTAAGTATGGTTGACAATGCTTGTACTTATGTAGTGTGCACTGTGGATTCACCTGCAGAATGATTTCTTCTCTTAAGCATTTCTATTAGTTTTGTTGATTTTATGTGACAGCGTTCATCCTATGCATAATCTGTTTTATATGTTTATTTCTATTTTTCTACCCTGTATATGAGGAAATTAGCTTTTTAATTTACTTTTTCTAGGATTATATTATGATTTTAAAATCAACATTTACCACACTTTCTGAACATTTTAGTTTTGAGTAATATGTGGTGAGTGGCCACTTTTATTATAATAGTCCTTTTTACTCCATCCAAATGTAAAAAAAGAGTATCATCCATCGTTTTACTAATCCAATTAACCAATTCAGTGTGGCAGCAAACCAGTTAATGCAACATTCTCTATTTTTGAATATTGCAGCCATTCTGTGTTACTGTTTAGGGCAGGGGTGTCAAACTCCAGTCCTGGAGGGCAAAAGTGGCTGCAGGTTTTCATTCTAACCATCTTCTTCATTAGTAACCAGTTTTGCTGCTAATTAACTTCTTTTGCCTTAGTATTAATTAACTTGACTCAGGCCCCTTAGTTATAATAGTGAGACACAAAACAAGCCGCCACATGACCAGGTCACCTGTGCCCATCTCACACAATATCTGAAAATAAAGGAAGGTAGAGGTCTCAGTAAGGTTGATTTCTCAGGTCATCATAACACATTGATTGTGTTCTTAGAAAAAACAGAATATCAACAGTTTTGAAAATGTCTGCTGTGGCAGAATGAGAGCAACAACAGGCCGTTGAATTAAATAATGGGTTTAGAATGGGCTTCTCATTAAGAAACTGGCTGGAGTGAAATTGGTTGGAGTTTGAAGTCCCAATTTGGCTGGTCATCTGTGGCTCATTTCATGTCTCATTTCCGTTTGGCTGCCATTTAATGAAGAAAGGAATACATTTAGAGGACTGAATCCTTAAAAACAGGGCTATTAAAATGAAAGGGAAAGGAGTTAATTAGCAGTGAAAACTGGTCACTGATTAGGAAAAGGGTTAGAATGAAAGCCTGCAGCCACTGCGGCCCACCAGGCCTGGAGTTCGACACTCCTGTTTTAGGGACTAACAATCCACCTCATAACGCAAGTAAGCAGGATGTGTGTTTTCAAGAAACAGTTGTTAAAGAGTTCACTTTTAGAATCCTCTTTGGACTGTTCACTTGCTGAAGGGATCTGACATTTAGACACAGACAAGCAGACCATCTTCTTGTTCACGGTGAATATTTGCTAATGTAGAAAACGATACACAGAGAAAACAAAGCATGTGCCAAATGTTTAATCTTTAGAAGCATTTTTCACAGCAAATGCCATCCCAAAATCATGATTAGTAAACACTTTAATATGCAAAAAAATGTAAATTACTTTGACTGTTTTAATATTATATTAGATCATAAAGTCTGGGTTTGAACATGTGGCTCTCGTGGCTTCAAGGTCAACTCCTTAATTACCACCACCACCACCACAATACCTGCAGCTTTTCAACAGCACACAGATGCCTTTGAGCTTGTTGTTGCAATCTGTTAGATTTATGCTCCTTGTTAGAATTTGGAGCTGTGACCCATGTGGCACCAATCACTACCACCACCTTGCCTAAGACATTTGAAGCAGCAGTTGCCTCTGAGCTCATTCCTGGATTTGGTTGCTTGTATTTTCTGTTCTATGAATCTGAACAGTTCATAGCTTTAGCCTGCCCGACCTTTTCACACGTGTTCTTCTTTATTTGCTGATACTGTACGCTGCCGTTAATATGTGCCACTGTTAAAATTACTGTGCAATGTGTGCATTGGGCCTGTGAACTGATAAGTTTTTGTGTAACATGAACCACTTCTGGCCTATAAATGTCAGACTTTTTGTGAATAACTGCCTTAGAACAAGAGAAATGATCCTTTAATTTACTAGCTTGCCAGGGATGCCAAACCATAAAAACAAAGGGCCAATGGCAAAACCTATTACACTACCCAACATTATTAGCATATATACAGTATCTGTGCGTGCCAAGAGAAAGAGGATGAAAACAGTCCACAAAGTATTTTTTTTTTCTGTTAAGTATTAATGGACGTGCGTAATTGGAATTTAGGAACAATGTAAGCAATGAAGTAATGGCGCCACACCCCGTAGGTGTACATGTACTGCCTGCGGGTATTCACCGTAGAAGTGTTGGCAGTGGGGGTGGAATAACATATTTTGGGTTTTCTGTATTACTTTATATTATTCAAAAATACAGAATGACTCATTATTATAGAAAGAAAAAGGTTTTGAATATCCACTCCAAAGGTAATGTTATATGTATTTTTAAATAAAGCCAGTGTCACAAAGCCAGACAGTTAATTACACATTGATTCTCGTTGTACTCAGACAGGACTTAGACCATGGGCGGACTGTCTGTGCTGAATGATTTTTTTTCCCTTCACTTGTTTTTTTTTTTTTAATTCGGGTGGATATTTGCTTCTCATTCCTTAGGAACGCAATTTTCTGTTGTAATTATATCTTTCATTTATCAGGTACATGGACTGTTCAAATATGCAGTATTTGAAACATTGCCCTAAATAAATTACGACAACAAGATGAGGCATATTCTTGAGTGAGAAAGGAACATACAAGACGTTAATTTCTGAAGAGTTTGATTAATTAAGAAATGATGCAATGTTACTGTGGAACCATTTATAATGTGTTGATTTTAATATCTATTTAAAGAAATAGACCAATGCTATGAAACATGACTTTAGGATTTTTTTGAATAATCAGTGCTACTGACTAGAGATATTAGATTGTGACCCTTAAAAAGAAGTTCAACCATTGAATCTCACCTTACATACTTTATTAATCTTCCATACAAATAATTTTGATAGTTCTAGTAATATTTTCTGTTTTGAAATATAAGCAGCATAGAAGGATGGTGTGATGGTGCAATGTTTACTGCCGCTGCCTCACAACTTTAAGAGAATGGCTTCAGATTCTGCTGTGGCCTATCTGTTTGTGTGTAGAGCCTACACTCGGCAGGTTATGGTAGAATTGTGGTGTTGTTGGGCATCTCTGTTTTCTTCCTACCTGTAAAATTCTTTATATACATTCGCATCAGCTGACTTTAAACAGAGACCCTCAGTTGTTTAGCAGCAGTTACTTTCTTCCACTTCAAACATCTGAGAAAATAACCACAATGTTAAAAACCATCAAAAAAGAAAAAACGAGCTTAAGTATACAACTGATGAAAAACACAAAAAGAAATACTTGAGTAAACACCATAAAAACAAATGAAAATCATAAACATCTAATAATACATACTCAGATTTCAGATTATTCCAACCAATTACCTGTTTCAATTAACAAGAATACACTTTCCTGTAAAATTGTATTTTGCAAAAACCAAGTCACTAGGAAAAACAGAAAATAAGCAGGAATTGATCTAATCCAGAAATATTTTACTCATGGGCGATTGTATATAGCATGTTCAAGAAAAAGCAGCTCATGTGACCTAATAATCTTCTTATATAATACGCTACCATGGCTGTTCATTTGTCTGTCCAGAATTTTAAATCACCTGTAGTTCACAAACCATTTGAACTATTGACCTGAAATTTGGTACACATATACTACGTGACCTCTAGTGTCTGCTTTCGTGGAGATGATTGACCTCCAAGGTTATTCCTCTTTTTATTTTTATTTTTATTCGCCATCACTTCTCCTACCTCTTCATATCCTAAATCATTCTTGAGGCAGATTGAAGACTTAAGTGCCAGCTTAAGTAAAAAATTAAGGAAAACTTACAAAGTAATTGCAACACAAACACTAACTTAATCAGTTTTAATGCGAAAAGATGCCAACAAAAGAAGAGAAGAAGCGGGCTGATAGGGTGGAGGAAAGAAGAGCTGCTCAGGAAGCAGCAAGCACATCAACCTCTGAGCAAATGAATGCTATATGTACAGAGAAAGAGTTTGAAATCTAGGAATGCTCAAGTCAAGTGTATTCGTGCAGTGCGCTGTTACTGGTATTATGTAATATTGTCTGACTGGCAGGACTGGTGTGTGTGTGTGTGTGTGTGAATGTACTCTGTGATGGCCTGCCCTGGAGCCCTTTCCAGTGAGGCTTTGTACCTTGTACTTCATGCTGCCATGTGGCCTCTCAAGATCTTTAACTAGTTAAGGTGATTCAAAGGAGTTGCTGATATACTCCTACAGGCACAGATATAAGGCTTCCAGACCACTGCCTGCCACCTCACAATAAAGTGGTTCTACGTGCATATGTAAAAATCTTTGAACTATTGAAGTGAATGACTGTTCATATGTCATAGTGAAGCACATCCAGGCAACAAAACAACAGCAGACAAAGTTTCAGGGCTGAAGATCCTTTGGCACATTTGTAGCAAAGTTATAGACTCTTTTCCAAGCTCACTTCCTGTTCTTGTGTCTTTGTTTCCAAAGCAGTGTCTGGTAAAATCTATTTAAAGAATACAAAAATATCTGCTATGAGACCTGCTGATACATTTAATGAACTGGCTGCAGTTATCAAGCTGCCTTACTCTTATCAGTTGAAGGGTTGCATTTGGCAGTTTAGCTGTTTGTTGGCTTCCCTCCCCTGCTTTTTCACAAAAGAATTTTGAAATTTGATACCATTTAGAATTCCATGGTTAAACTTCCCAGAGCCAAGGTCAAAGAAGTCACAGCAGGAATGTTAGATTTCCATGAGAGTTACACCTCTGGGCTGGGAAGGCGGGAGACGGGAGATCTGCTACTAAATCTGTCTACTGTCATTTGTGGGGATTTTATTGACTTAACAAAGACTGATTTATGAATGTCTGCTCCCTTGTTAAGTTCAACGTCCAGTGAGCTGCATTCTACTTTGCTATAAATTGAAACAGAATGAACATTGTGTAATCAGCAATGTAGATTTTTGTGGTTCGCCTTGTTCAGATAATAGAGAGTTAAAGAAAATGTGCCGCAGCTGGGTATTAAGGTTACAGCTCCAGTTTTCAGCTTCATTATGTTTCTAAAATTGTAGTCTTTAATTTGACACATCACAAAATTAGGCGATGACATGTTAACTTACTTAGCCTTAATGAAAATATTCATAATGTAACATTCACAGGCCTGTTTAATCCAATTCAGGTTCACAGGTACTGGAGAATATTTTAGCATTATGGAAGGAACCAGCACTGGGTGCACTGCCAGTCTAGAGCCCACTAATGCGTGTTATTATTCATTTAAACTTAGAAAAAATTGTACAAAGAATGGTAATCCATTTTAAAATATTCTCAGTTGCCCAGTTAATTGTCACAATTTATACTGTATATTTGTAATGCAAAGTTGACTGACTTATTTACTCACTCACTCGTCAACATAAGCACTATTTCCCATTTAGTTGAAAAGCTGAAATTTGGCAAGATTGTACATCTAGGCGAGCAAGAATCATCTAAGAAAGGACATTCCTAAATATCGCTATTTCGGAGTACCCCCTCTCTAACCCCCAATAGAAAAACTAAATACCCTAAAATCTCATAAATGCTTTGACTGATTTGATTGAAATTTGGTGACATTGTAGAAAAAAGAAAATGAATCGTCATTTTTATTTTTTTTTATGTGTCGCTATTTGTTGATATTATGTTAACTTACATGCTGTATGTGGCACTGACAGAAAAAGATACAGAAGCGATTGACAGCAGCACTAGCCAAAAGGGTGGCCGGATGACTGAAGAAGAGAGGGTGTCCTAGACAGGAAAAAACAGACGTACAGTAATCCTGTTGGTCATGTCCAGTGAGATGTGAAATGGAAAAGAGAAAGTTTGGCAAAGTTCAAGAAAGATGAGAGGCTCAATGATTAGCAGGTACGCTAGCTAGCTCCAATGGTGGTGCCAGACACTGTGGCTGTGAGTGTTGTTGTGGCTTTACCAAAAGCAAACAGGCAAGGAGAGAGAAGTGGAGGTGGAAGTGGCATCCTCAGATCTAGGACAAGTGAGACAGATTGTGCAAGTTTAAATTAAATGGGTCCCCCACAGGCTATTCCATTAGAATATACATTCACATCTATGGACTTTGAAAGGGGACCCCCACCCTGCTCTCCAAAGTCATTTACATTTACGCACATGTCTGATTAGTTTGAACGGGGAATGCCCCACCCTCCCTCTCCACCACTCTCCCAAATTATTTACGTATCCAGTCGCATCTGCAGACTTTAAATGGAGACTCCCAATCATTTAGGAAGCTTCCAAACCATAGTACTGGCAGAAAACAGCTCTAAAAGTAAAAACATTCAGTTATATTATATGAGCTACGTAAATGTGCAGCCTGTTTGTAACAAGTTAAAATAAATCACAATTCAGTGTTAGCACTTTATTTATCTGCCTAAAGCAATGGCCAAAAAAAAAATTATAAGCTTGAATATACAACTGATGAAAAACAAGAAAAAAAAATACTTAATGACGTAAACAAATTAAAATGGCAAACATCTAATAATGATAATAAAAATATATGTTTAAATTTCAGATTATTCCTACTGATTACCTGTTGCAATTCAAAAGAGTACAGTTTCCAGCAAAATTCTGTTTTGCAGTGACTATCAAAAAAAGCCAAGTCACTAGGAAAAGCAGGACTTGGTCTAACACAGGAATGTTTTACACACGAAGGGCTGTGTATAGCATGTTTAAGAGTAAGCAGCTCCAATGACCTAATGCTATTATTATTAGTCGAATGATGCCTTTATCTAAGGCATCTTACAACATTTGCAAAATTCATTTGGTTACATTTAGTTCTTTTTTTAAGCTGGAGTACAGACAGAGTGAAGCTCATGGGCACACAGTGGCAGTACCAGGATTTAAACCCACAGTCTCAGGTGCAAAGCCTCAACCAGTACACCACTCTGCCTGCCAATAGTTAGTCCTTGATTAAAAACTACAAATATCCATCCATCCATCCATTTTCTAACCCGCTGAATCCGAACACAGGGTCACGGGGGTCTGCTGGAGCCAATCCCAGCCAACACAGGGCACAAGGCAGGAAACAATCCCGGGCAGGGCGCCAACCCACCGCAGAACTACAAATATTTTATACATAAAAGCACTTACAACTAGGTCCATAAATATTTGGACAGAGACAACTTTTTTCTAATTTTGGTTCTGTACATTACCACAATGAATTTTAAATGAATCAACTCAGGTGCAGTTGAAGTGCAGACTTTCAGCTTTAATTCAGTGGGGTGAACAAAACGATTGCATAAAAATGTGAGGCAACTAAAGCATTTTTTAACACAATCCCTTCATTTCAGGGGCTCAAAAGTAATTGGACAAATTAAATAACTGGAAATAAAATGTTCATTTCTAATACTTGGTTGAAAACCCTTTGCTGGCAATGACAGCCTGAAGTCTTGAACTCATGGACATCACCAGATGCTGGGTTTCCTCCTTTTTAATGCTCTGCCAGGCCTTTACTGCAGCGGCTTTCAGTTGCTGTTTGTTTGTGGGCCTTTCTGTCTGAGGTTTAGTCTTCAACAAGTGAAATGCATGCTCAATTGGGTTAAGATCAGGTGACTGACTTGGCCATTCAAGAATTTTCCACTTCTTTGCTTTAATAAACTCCTGGGTTGCTGTGGCTGTATGTTTTGGGTCATTGTCCATCTGTATCATGAAACGCCAACTAATCAGTTTGACTGCATTTAGCTAGATTTGAGCAGACAGTATGTCTCTGAACACCTCAGAATTCATTCGGCTGCTTCTGTCCTGTGTTACATAATCAATAAACACTAGTGTCCCAGTCCCACTGGCAGCCATGCATGCCCAAGCCATCACACTGCCTCCACCGTGTTTTACAGATGATGTGATATGCTTTGGATAATGAGCTGTTCCACGCCTTCTCCATACTTTTTTCTGGCCATCATTCTGGTAGAGGTTGATCTTGGTTTCATCTGTCCAAAGAATGTTTTTCCAGAACTGTGCTGGCTTTTTTAGATGTTCTTTAGCAAAGTCCAATCTAGCCTTTCTATTCTTGAGGCTTATGAGTGGCTTGCACCTTGCAGTGCACCCTCTGTATTTACTTTCATGCAGTCTTCTCTTTATGGTAGACTTGGATATCGATATGCCTACCTCCTGGAGAGTGTTGTTCACTTGGTTGGCTGTTGTGATGGGGTTTCTCTTCACCATGGAAATGATTCTGCGATCATCCACCACTGTTCTCTTCTGTGGACGTCCAGGTCTTTTTGCGTTGCTGAGAACACCAGTGCTTGCTGTCTTTCTCAGGATGTACCAAATTTTGCCACTCGTAATATTGTAGCAATTTCTTGGATGGGTTTTTTGTGTTTTTGCAGCTTAAGGATGGCTTCTTTCACCTGCATGGAGAGCTCCTTTGACCGCATGTTGTCTGTTCACTGCAAGCACCACACCTCAAATCAACTCCAGGCCTTTTATCTGCTTAATTGATAATGACATAACAACGGACTTGTCCACACCTGCCTATAAAATAGCCTTTGAGTCATTTGTCCAATTATTTTTGAGCCCCTGAAATGAAGGGATTGTGTTAAAAAAATGCTTTAGTTGCCTCATATTTTTATGCAATTGTTTTGTTCACCCCACTGAATTAAAGCTGACAATCTTCACTTCAACTGCATCTGAGTTGTTTCATTTAAAATTCATTGTAGTAATGTACAGAACCAAAATTAGAAAAAAGTTGTCTCTGTCCAAATATTTATGGACCTAGCTGTAGTTACACAATCATTCTGATACATCTAAATAACCAATGGTGCTACAACTGAGTTCCATTGTCTTATGAAATTTCCCAGGGAAAACACAGCTAGTATAATATAAAGTACATAGAGTAGATTTTGAAATATAAACATAAAACATGAAGCAATTATGTTAATTCCTATGAAATCTGTTCTGCTGCAGCATTACCTGAATCACAGAAATGAAGAGAATTTGTATATAGCATTATATCATACAGTGCTCAAACAGGCCTAGGCAGATGATTCAGAGGAAGATGAAGTCCATTCATTGTTACTCACGCTTTCTGCGGGGTTGACCCACTAAATACAGGTATATGCATTACCTGCTGTTAATAAACATAGCATTCATTTGTGGCAGCTTCTTCATTTTATTGGACAGCGTTTAAAGCAGAGGACCACAGACACAAAATAAGCAGTAGTACAGTACATACTCTCCTTGTTAGGTCACTTTGCCATGTAATAGAATGCAACATCAGCTGCAAGATCACATATGCTATTTAAAGAAGGTAAGATGGATCCAGCAGAGAGTGTGTGTAATTCAGAGGAAAAATTAATTAAACTAAAAATTTAAGAGGCTTTGAACATGTCAAGGTAGTGGACACCAGACACTGCTGTAAGTATAGAAGAAATGATAATGGGCCTCCACACAAAAGACATCCAGCCAGAACAGTGGTCTTGTTGTCAGAAGCAGACTTCTAATGAATGGAGCACAGCTTGTAAAGGGTAACAGATGGAAGCAGTCCATCAGGTAATGAAAGGGTACAGCAATGATGTTGAAAGAAACATATGAGAATGCACAGATCAGTATATTTTGTTAGGGTAGTGTGTAGCAGTTGACACCCCAGCCAAATTTCACTCATGTAACCATGAAACAAGAAGACATGGGTGAAGCTAGCTGACAAACACGTGATTGTTCAGGCCAAAGAATCTATTCTAATGAATCCTAGTTTCATGCCAGTTCCTTCTAAAGGCACAGGTGACAGAATTGTAGGCTAATTGTGGATGTGTAATGTGATGTGTGTTTGTGTCCTTATATATTGGGACCTTATACCAATAGAGTCAAACTTTGGATTGACATTAGGTACAGTATGTAATCATCACTGCCAAACCCAGGCAGTCCTTCATTGCAACACTCTACCCATCTGAAAATGGGCTTTTCCAACAACTCCATGACAAAAACATGAGGATATCCTAGAGCAGTGTTCCGCAAACGTTTGGGTGTCGCAATTCATTTTTTCCCATGGAAATGATTTTGCAAGCCACAAATTCCCTTTGATGAATCAAGCATAAACGTCAAGGCAGGGGTAGGGTGTTAATGTACTGCGATCGGGTTATTGCTACCTCCCACAACCATTGTAAACAGTAGCAACTCGCAACCCAGTGGTTGAGAAACTGTCCAAGAGAGAATCTACAATCAGCAGTGGATTCAGTGTTGCATGAAGTGGAACAAACTGTTAGCAGTAAAGATGCCACAAGCTATGAGCCACAATAAGGTCAACTTGAGACAGCTTCCTTGTGCTGTACCTCCAACACTGAGCTTTTTGAGCCCAAGCACTAGTGAATTCAGGCGGTTCTGAGGACAGTTGGGTGACTAACTCGCTTCTATTTAGGTGAGCTTAAGTGAACATTGGGAATAGTCTTTCAAGGGTTTCTTCACATAAATCCATTGTTTTGCTCACTTTTGCATTTACCGTATAATTCATCCCATAGCTTTTCACTCTTCATCAGTGTCAGTCTATTGGCTTTAGTCCTAGACTGAAATGTCTAGATTTACCCAGCAAAAATGGCCACAAGATAAGAACTGGCATTAAAACGTATTCCAGACCAGGACAGAAATACAAACAACACATACTCAGCACCAACACAGTGTATAGAAGGCAATATAATTTGATAGCATGTCTTGGGACTGTTGGAGAAAACTGAAATCCTGGGACAAATAGACAGAAACACAGGGAGAACATGCAAAGTCCACAACAAAAGCATTCAAGGTGGGAAATAAACTAGGGATTCAAGCTCGGAGACAGCATTACCACCCACTGCACCAGTGTGCAGGCCTCATGCTGTTTGTGAGCATGTGTTGTATACACACATGTTACTACTAGTTTATTTCTTTTTAATTAAGTACAAAACTCTCCAATTTGAGCAACACCACCCAAACCAGACCATGAGAGTCTTTTGAAGTAAGGACTTTCATAATTCCCCACAGGGGATTAACAAATTATATCAAAATTAAAATCATCTTTTACCTTGTTTGACAGTCTTACTTAAAGTGCTTGAGACTGCCAAACTCACAGACTGGTTAAGTTCCATGCTAGGTTCTGTGCAGCTTGTCTATCTACATGTTCGTCCATATTGCATTATGTGTTTTACAAACAAAAGACTTGAGACCTGACTTCAGAGAGAATGAACCGGCATTACTTAGCCTGGTTCTACTGCATATCTCTGTCCATTTAGTAATACAAAAGACATGTCAGTGTTGCATATGTGAGGCTGTGAGAAGAGGAAGAGAGAAAAGAGAGAACAAAAGAAACCAAATCAGTCTGCTTAACTTTAAACCTTTTGCTGCTGGGAGCACTTTGCACACAGTCATGTGAAATAGTAAGTACGTACTCTTCCGGTTTTATGGTTTTACCCTTCAGAGCATACACAACAGTCATCTAATCCTCACCAAGTCCTAAATGTAACTCCTTAGGTGACAATCAACACAATAACATGTTTTTGTCATTTTTTCATACTAGAAAAAATATGAGTAGAATAAAAGAAGGGTGTGCTTGTTTTTCACATGACGTTATGCTGTAATTGTTTTTGAAGCTGATTCTCCCTTTGAAAAACAACTTGGCAGTGACGGAGGTATGC
Source organism: Erpetoichthys calabaricus (assembly GCF_900747795.2). NCBI lineage: Eukaryota > Metazoa > Chordata > Cladistia > Polypteriformes > Polypteridae > Erpetoichthys > Erpetoichthys calabaricus. The sequence goes on from NC_041395.2 coordinate 86,900,725, forward strand.
AAGATCATGAAATGGTAATGTCTCTGTACTAGATGGAGATTATTTAAGTAAAAATAAATGAGGCTCTGCGCCAGGTAATAGTTTTGGGAACATTTTTTTTAAAAATCAACCTTCAGTGCATAAGGATATATAGTAGAAGGACCATTTCTTGAAACTGAACCAGTGTCTAAGCATTGCAATGGCACTGCACAGCCATGTTCCCCATGGCACATAGTTAAAATAATTGTATTAGAGCAAGTTCATTGAATTAAAAATATCTGGGAAAAACTCAGTAATATGAGATACAGAGTTGGCTGCAAGGCAGCACAGTGGTAGTCTCTGCTGCCTCACAGTAAGGAGACCAGGATTTGCATCACAGGTCCTTCTTGCATGGAGTTTTCATGTTCTCCCCGTGTGTGTGTGAGTTTTCTCCATTGTCCTTCCGCTGTCCAAAGACATTCAAGTTAGGTGAACTAGTGACACTAAATTGGCCCGTGTGTGTGTGTGCTTGTTCTGCAATGGACTGGTGCCCTGCTTTGTGCATTATACTAGGTGGGATAGGCTCCAGCTCACCCGCAACTCTGGTCTGGTTTATGTGGGTTAACAAAGGATATGATATGAGATGCAGAGTATCAAAAGAGAAAAGTTTTATTAACTACCTTGAGAATTATTGTGTTTAAACTCTTTGGTGTGCCATCACACATCTAAACTTACTGTATATGTCAGAAATCAACATTCTAGGTAGTATGAATTAAACAATGTCAATTCATAAATAAATTCAACAGTCTGCTTAGTTCTGTTGTCATAATTTCTAGTACATCCATACTTTTCCACACTAAATGTTTCCATTACAATCAATAAATTTATTTTTGCTTATCTGTTTTCAGATCAGAAAATGCTTTAAAAATTACAGAAAAATAAATATTGAAGAGTCTACAAAACCATACATGAACTGAAAGAATCTCAGCTTAGACTGTGCAGTGCTCAGAAGAAAGCTTGAGATGAACACACAGGGTAGGAAATGAAGGTAACAGAAGTGGGCAAGGCAAATAGTGATTATTTAAATTATTTTTATTTAATTATTATTTAAATGATAAAAAAGGTTTGGCATCGATGACCTGGTGATTAGAATTATCATCTTTGTAAGATTTGCAGAGTTTTGAATATGATCTGATAACATATGGAAAGCAGGTGAGCCAGTTTAGCAGTGACATGTTCATTACGCTTAGTTAGTCTCTGGTAGTATTACTACAAAGTTGTTGTAATCTGTTAATGCTTCATGCAGGAAAGCCATTGAAAGTTAAATCCAGTAATCCGTTTGAGAGATGATGAAAAGGAGGAGAGGAAGGTGGTCAGAAGACTGGCTACCGCCTGTGATTTTTAACATTTAGACTGTTCTAGAGGCTGGATTAAGTTTACAACACCAAGATCTGGTACAAAGATATTAATCTTCTTGATTTAAGATGACAATCCCACAAGAAGAAGTTCAGCTTTGTGTTTGCCTGTAGGACATTAAAAGACATTCATGTACTGATAGATCTAATGTGGGCTAGAGAGCTTGGTTATAACTGATATGCATCCAGATATGAACCTCATGTAAAGCTGGATATCATCGGCATATGTGTGTAACTGAACCTCAGATATACTGGGGACAAAATCAAGGTACTATGGTATGGATGAAGGCAGCCAGAGCGTATCCCATCAGCATTAAAGACAGGACTGGACCAATGACTCCCACGCATGCCAGTTTAGAGCCTCCAGTTAACACAGCAGGCACATTCTTGAGAAAACAAAAACTACTGTACGGTCATGTGAAAAACTAAGTACACATCAAGAAATGTTGTTTTGTTTTTTAACATATGTGGACATATCAAGATTTGATCGTCATTGAAACCTTCTTTATGAAAGCCTCTTTCAGTCTAGTCATGGTGATAACACACGCTTCAGCATTAAAGAGCAAACCAAACTATCTGAGGTTTAAATAAGACATGTTCCTCCATGATCCTCTCTAAAGATGTTCTAGTAATTTGTACCTCCTAGTGCATTTGTGACAGATGGTATCAGAAAGAGTGAAAGGGAAGGTCTAAAGCAGGGGTAGGCAACGTCGGTCCTGGAGTGCCACAGTATGTGCAGGTTTTTGTTCCAACCCAGTTCCTTAACGAGAACTCAATTATTGCTGATGAAGCACATATTGCTTAAGTGACATTTTAATGCTTCATTTTAGTGGTCTTGCTTGTTAAGGTTCTCCAACCTTAATTGCTTATTTCAATCTTAAACTGCTGCATTCAGTGTTTTAATTGCTCCTTATTAGCAATAAGATGTAAAACAGGGGTAGGCAATGTCGGTCCTGGTGAGCCGCAGTGGCTACAGGTTTTCATTCCAACCCAATTGCTTAATTAGAAACCAATCCTTGCCAATCTCAGACCTTATTTAATTTTATGGCTTGTTAGTCTGTGCAATGTAAGGCTTTTATATCGTAGATTTTTTTCCTTTCCAAGGATATCATCCAAATGATTTGAAGCCTAAAACAGATCATTTTCAGTCTGTCACATTTTTCTATTAAGTGTTTTATTAAATCAAACCGTGCATGATGAACACACACAGATGTAATTGGAAAAAAGCTAGCTGGAGAACTGCTGGCTGCTTTGTCTTTTACATCTTATTGCTAATAAGGAGCAATTAAAACACTGAATGCAGCAGTTTAAGATTGAAATAAGCAATTATTCCTGATGTATAAATCGAAATGTAAGAGTAATAAAGCGCTATAATACAGTAACTACTCGAAAACATGAACAGACTAGTTGATTAAGAATGTCACAAATATTTGTTTGTGTTTCTCCAAACTTTCATTATCATTAAATAATGCAGCAATCGTTTGAAGTGGTTATAAAAGATTTGTTGCTTGTCCAGCTTCCACGGTACGGAGTGTATGTCTTGAATTTAAAAAACACCCTTCAGAAGAACTCCATGAAAGTAACAAGGAAAAACAAGTGCATGAGCCACCTTTCTTTCCGGAGGTCAGAGTGTTCCCTAGTTATTAATGATTATCACTCACTGTGTGACCCACAGCAAGTCAGTTTAGTTTGGCTGGGTGCCTTTGTGTAAAATACAGTATGTATGAAAACAGTAGTACTCTGGCTTTGTTCTTGTAAAGGCCTTTAGGATGGTGTTTATATAGGAAGACAGTATATATATATATATATATATATATATATATATATATATATGTGTATGCATATATTCTATTTAATAACTTAGAATTTTTTTTGCACCTTTTTTAGGAATATGTGCCCAGACTTCGTTTGACTTTACAGGATCAAACTGAGGATGAAAGTCAGTCCAGAATGAAGGTATGTGTAGATCCTTTCCATAACCCTGCACATTTCTTTGCTGTGTTAACATTGGAACTGCACAGAGTCTCCCAGATTTATATACAGCACATCCTCCATGCCATGACTATGTATGCCTGACAACTGTCCTCGCTCCCTGTGGTGCTCCTGCTTTTAACCTCTTTACCTGCAGCTACTTCCTTCTTTTTGCTCCAGTGGAATATTCTCTGCACCCCCTTTCCTCCATGAAGATACCACCAAAATAAGTAAATAAATACAAGAGAATAAAGGCTTACGTCAGACAGGCAAAAGGTGAACTGAGGATCTCCAGTTAAGATTTGTTTTATTGCTGTTGACTAATTTTTTTATGGTGTTTGTTAAAAACTCCACAAATAGTCCGGTGGGCATCAATATATGGTGTTTACCTGGGACATTTCACAACTCCTAGTAGCTGTTCTTATTTTTTAATTGGAAGATTGTATGTCTAAAAGCCACACATTCCATTTTTTAAATTAGATTACTAGCCACAATCCTTAGCTATGTGAATTTGACTTTTCTGACTGTGATGATATTCCTTGAACAGTTCCATTCTACATACAGTCATTTGAAAAAGTTTGGGAACCCCTCTTAATTCTTTCGATTTTTGTTTATCATTGGCTGAGCTTTCAAAGTAGCAGCTTCCTTTTAATATATGACATGCCTTATGGAAACAGTAGTATTTCAGCAGTGACATTAAGTTTATTGGATTAAAAGAAATATGCAATATGCATCATAACAAAATTAGACAGGTGCATAAATTTGGGCACCCCAACAGAGATGTTACATCAATGCATAGTTGAGCCTCCTTTGCAAATATAACAGCCTCTAGACATCTCCAATAGCCTTTGATGAGTGTCTGGATTCTGGATGGAGGTATTTTTGACCATTCTTCCATACAAACTCTCTCCAGTTCAGTTAAATTTGATGGCTGCCAAGCACGGACAGCCTGCTTCAAATCATCCCATAGATTTTCGATGATATTCAAGTCAGGGGACTGTGACTGCCATTCCAGAACATTGTACTTCTCCCTCTGCATGAATGCCTTTGTAGATTTCGAACTCATTGTCTTATTGGAATATCCAACCCCTGCGTAACTTCAACTTTGTGACTGATGCTTGAACATTATCCTGAAGAAGTTGTTAATATTGGGTTAAATTCATCCGACCCTTGACTTTAACAAGGGCCCCAGTCCCTGAACTAGCCACACAGCGCCACAGCATGATGGAACCTCCACCACATTTGACAGTAGGTAGCAGGTGTTTTCTTGGAATGCAGTGTTCTTCTTCCACCATGCAAAGCACTTTTTGTTATGACCAAATAACTCAATTTTTGTCTCATCAATCCAAAGCACTTTGTTCCAAAATGAATCTGACTTGTCTAAATGAGCATTTGCATGCAGCAAGTGACTTTCTCATCACCCTGCCATACAGATGTTCTTTGTGCAAATTGCGCTGAATTGTAGAAAGATGTACAGATACACCAGCTGCAGCAAGATGTTCTTGCAGGTTTTTGGAGGTGATCTGTGGGTTGTCTGTAACCATTCTCACAATCCTGCACATATGCCGCTCCTGTATTTTTCTTGGCCTGCCAGACCTGGGTTTAACAGCAACTGTGCCTGTGGCCTTCCATTTCCTGATTACATTCCTTACAGTTGAAACTGACAGTTTAAACCTCTAAGAGAGCTTTTTGTAGCCTTCCCCTAAACCATGAGACTGAACAATCTTTGTTTTCAGATCTTTTGAGAGTTGCTTTGAGGATCCCATGCTGTCACTCTTCAGAGGAGAGTCAAAGGGAAGCGCAACTTGCAATTGACCACCTTAAATACCATTTCTCATGATTGGACACACCTGTCTATGAAGTTCAAGGCTTAGCGAGCTAATCCAACCAATTTGGTGTTGCAAGTAATCAGTAGTAAGCAGTTACATGCATTCAAATCAGCAAAATTACAAGGGTACCCAAATTTTTGCACAGCCAGTTTTTCACATTTAATTTAATTTCATACAACTAAATACTGCTTCACTAAAAATCTTTGTTTGGAAAACACCCCAGTACTCAGCTGTTCCTAGGAAATGAAAGACATACCACTGTTATCTTTTTTGTTGAAAGTAGAGTCAATTATTATGCAGGCTGAGAGGGGTTCCCAAACTTTTTCATATGACTGTATTTTGCAACTGATGCAGTTATCCTACAGGTTTTTCTATGTCTCCAGAAATGCAATGTACATCACTGCTAAAAGTGTTTAGTTTTATACAGAAATAAGCAATTTAGAGAAAATAGTAAAATATACACATAGTAGGTACACTGTATGAGTTTTGTCATCAGTTATTAAATTAATTTGGCTTATCATGTGGGAAATTCCAGATGTACTTAATTTGCTTTTCTGTACAGCTGTAACACTGCATTTCTGAACAAGCAGTGTATTTGGTAGGATTGACCAATCCCTTTCAACATCAAGTTTAAGTTCATCTCTGTTTATAGTGAATACTACAGTGAAATGTCTACCTATGTGTCTGGCTTAGGGCGACACATCACCTCTCTGCACCATGACTAAACGGCAAGCCTTACTAGTCAAATGTCAACCTCACCTGGAACACACTGAATTTATTTCTTGACAGTGTAATAATACGTTTATACAAATGCAAGGTAGAATTTGAAAAGTATTGTATTCTTATAAACAAAAGGTACATTTTAAGGAACTCATCCTGGGCCCCCGAAAGAATTATTCAGGACTTCCCAAATGATCGATTCAGATATAAGTGGGTTGTCTTGGACTGCTGGCCTGAACAAACATGTTCTATGCACCGTGATGTCTGTTCTTTTTATTAAAGGAATACTGCATCCAAAAATCATCATTTTTTCCTTTACTTACCTGGTCTTGTTTGAAGTAATGGCACTTCTATTCAAAAACTTGATTTCATTTGAGCACAATCACCAGCTCTCCACAAGAGGATTTTCCTGAAGCAGTTTTTGCAAATATTTGTGTTGTTACATATTGTTATAATATAGTTATATATTGTTAGAAAACGACTGGATATCTGACATTAGGATTATACAATGCAAGTAAATTGAGTTTTTTTAAAAGAATATTACATTGTGTTTACTGTTTGTTCAATGTTGGTCCCCATTATAGCCTTTTGTGTAAGGACATTTGTTCTCTTTGCTCTCCATAACACTGATAAGTTAGATTTTTCTCAGTAATTATTGCAAGCAGCACAGATTAAGTAACAGACTGAAATCAAATCACTTTGGGTGAAGTATTCCTTTAAGTAATATTTGTTTGTTGGTTGTCTTAAAGATCATAATGATTGGATATTCTTTTAGCAATGCTACAGGACAACAGATAGGAAACTTTAGAACCAGTGATAATTCCAAGAGGAAACCTAATCTAAAATTTGCATTTTACTAGCAAGACCATCATTTTGAGTCATTTTGAAATGACAGACACTAAATCTTGTTGTGTCATGTTCTGCTGAATTTTCATTCTCTTTGTCTGCCTACATAATCTTTTGTAAGTGATATAACTCCTTTCAAGCCCCCAAATCTATCATGAAGTGGAAGGGACGGGGTACTCAGGAAATACAGAAAGGAATCCACATTTTTGGGATACATGGGGTTATTGCACAAGAGTTGAAAAAAAAGCTTTGCTTTATTTTCATTTGGAAATGAAAGTCAGATCTCTTTAGAAGTGATATTTAAGGCTTTGTCGATTTTATTATTGTGTCACCTTCTCAACTAGAGATGGGGATTCAGGTTATCTTGCTTCAGGACAGCAGTCATACCATTTAATGTTGACCATCTTAATATTGTTTTCTTTGCCTTTTGCTTATTGCTTTGTATTATTTTTGGGAATAATCTGGAGAGAAGTGAAAATGTGCTTCTGTTGTAAAACATCTTGAACACTTTTTTTTTCAGTGAATTACAAAAGTAACAAATGTCGTGTGTAGCACAGTGGTTAATACTGCTGCCTCAGAGTCCTGCATCATGTTGCCATAGGTCTGCCTGCATTTACATTGCTTTTTTTTTCCTGATTATACCTTTTTAACTTTAATACCTTAAAGATTTTCAGTTTTCTTTAATTGGTCACTCTAAATTGCCCCATCGTGGACATGTATAAGTATGCCCTGCAGTAGACTACCCATTCCCTTGAGCCTGGTTACAGCCTTTGCTCAACGATGCCATACCATGGATGAATGGACCATTGCAGAGCCTTCATGCCAGAAGTTGACATCTTAGGTCCGGCATGTTTTTTTTTCTTTTTCCTTCCTAACTTTTAGCATTAATGTGCATAACTGTTTTTAAGTTTTCACTTTTCCTCATTCCTGACTTCTAACATTCTAAAGTTTTATCATAATAAACTTGTACCTTATACTTTTTTTTTTTTTTTTACAAACAACATTATTTTTTTGAAGTACCTGCAGATAACCACCACTTCTCCTTTCTCAGCCCATTGGTAGAGTGTCTGCCCTGACGCCTTCCCGATCAGCCAATGAACTGCCTTCAAGTGCTCTCTGGAATTCTGAGCCAGCCAAGCCCACTGAAGAAAAAGTTGAGATTATTAAGGTACTGTACTTTAAACAGGCAATGTAAGTCTCCGTGAACAATATTCTATTTCATTAATACAAAGTACTGTATACTTGTTCATAGTTTTGTGATAGTGCATACAATCAAAAGATGCTATAAAAATTAGGTAGTTTTAATTGATTGAGACAGAGAGATGCTGGGAATATGATAGAGAAAGGATTATATACACTAATCAGTGATCACAGACTTCGGATACAGAGCAGAGAAGTGAAAAAGAGCTACCAAAAATCTGTCCAAGTGATATTGCAAAAGAGAAAATAAAACAAACATGCTGTATGCTTTTGGTACTGTGCATACAAGCTTTGCCAGTGGTGGTAGCATTCATGGCGGCACGGTGGTGCAATGGGTAGCGCTGCTGCCTCACAGTTGGGAGACCTGGGGACCTGGGTTCGCTTCCCGGGTCCTCCCTGCGTGGAGTTTGCATGTTCTCCCTGTGTCTGCGTGGGTTTCCTCCGGGCGCTCCAGTTTCCTCCCACAGTCCAAAGACATGCAGGTTAGGTGGATTGGCATTTCTAAATTGTCCCTAGTGTGTGCTGGGTGTGTTTGTGTGTGTCCTGTGGTGGGTTGGCACCCTGCCCGGGATTGGTTCCTGCCTTGTGCCCTGTGTTGGCTGGGATTGGCTCCAGCAGACCCCCGTGACCCTGTGTTCGGATTCAGCGGGTTGGAAAATGGATGGATGGATGGTAGCATTCATGTAAGCTGGGGCGGTCATGTTACAAGGATAGTGGTTCATACTCAACTGCTAACTCACATTGTAAACCAAAGAAAGTTGCTTACCTTCCTCTTTTCCAAAATTAAGATACTGACATAGGTTTAAAATGGTTCAGGAAGTGGATAGATGGATAACATTCTACTGCTGCTCAAAGAAAGCAGATAAAATAAGGAAACTATTATTATAAATTATTAGGAACAGCCGATTGCTTTGTACAATTTATCAATCAAACTACAATTATTTAACCCCTCTATACAATACATTTGAGCTTCAACTTCCTACTTGGGCCCATCTGCTTACCCCAATGGGAATACGGACAACGGTAGAAAGTTCAAAGCATAAGAGCTAAGATGAAAATGGGGAGTAAAGTTAAAAATCTCCATCTCGAAAATATTCCATGCTATGTCTTGAGCTGATGTGTTTTTTCTTTCTTCATGGTCTGATGTCAAATAACCTTAAAAATGTAAATGTCGTATTAAGACAAGTTGTATCAGTCTGATTGATATACATGTATATTCACATCCAAAGACCAATTAAAGTTATATACATCTCCTGATTAAATTAGGTCAGTTGGAGCCAATAACCTTCCTTGAAAATGTTCTGATGTCTACTACTAACTACTTTCAATATTTAACAAATATGTAGGTTTCCATTGTGCAAATACCCCTTTCAAAGCTTATTATATCTAAGTAATAGTTTAAGTTATAAGCAAAATTAAGGAAACGGCCACTAGGGCTGTAATATAAAGTTGCTCTAAACCATATCATTAAAAACCTGCCACAATATATATGTTAAATCAATAAATAATAGAAAGCTGCATTAGCTTCCAATCTGAGCCCATAGGTTATCTTACTGGGGAGAATTATAGAGACTTCAAAGCAAAAAAAAAAGATGTAAACAGGCCGCACAGTTAAAAATGTCCATCTCATACATACACTATGCCATCTCCTAAACTTTATGCACCGGAATACATGTCTAATTGTTCATGACAGTATGTACTTTCATGCCAAGAACCAAAGATACACAGCATTGTACACAGGCAGCCAGAAAAGGCCAACGAATGTGCCAAACCAGCCACAGTTGTTCATAAATGTATCGTTTTCTTTCTCAAGATCCATCTCAAGATGGAAGTGGCGGTCGTCAATTTTTTCTGGTTGCCACTGATATACAGAGCTTTTGTCACCTGTTACAATTTTTCTCGTGGTAAGGATACATTTTCTATTTGCTTGTGCAAATTCTCACCTACTGTAAATGCAAAAATAAATCAAAACAAAACCAACCACGAGGCATGAAAAGGTTGCTGTGATTCAGTCTTTCAGGACAACTCCTCACAGGGTGAAATGTTTTTGTGTAGGAAGACTAAGTGCTGAGTGATCATGCAGAGCTGGTGTTCTTTTAAGATGGCTGAATCTCATAATATTGGTGTCTTTTTGTTAATAAAATGACATGTATAAACTATCTTACATTGTGCGTGTAATTGCAAAGCATGGATCAATATTCAACAACAGTCTTGGCTTAAAAAATGGTACATTTTTAAGCTTTTCCTCCGTGCTCCATAGTCTCCATTGTAAAGCTCCAGTTCAGGCAATATATTTTTAAAAATTTATAGAAAATGCTTAACTTTAGAATCCAATTTCACATTGGCAAATGCATATACTATGTTTGTGAAGAAATAACTTTGACTTGAAAAATGCCAGACTTACTCTTTAAGGTCAGTCAGTCAGACAGTCATTTTCCAACCCGCTATATCCTAACCTAGGGTCACGGGGGTCCACTCTTTAAGGTGTACAGTATATAATTAAATTTGTATTCTGTATTACAAATGAGTACTGTATACCGGTAGTTAGAAAAATAGGAAATTATGTGTAGAGTGCTGTTAAACAGTGAAGAATAAAAGAATAAAAATATATGATTGCTGGAATAGACAGACAGACAGACAGACAGACAGGCAGGCAGGCAGGCAGGCAGGCAGGCAGGCAGGCAGGCAGACAGACAGACAGACAGACAGACAGACAGACAGACAGACAGACAGACAGATAGATAGATAGATAGATAGATAGATAGATAGATAGATAGATAGATAGATAGATAGATAGATAGATAGATACTTCATTAATCCCCAAGGGGAAATTCACATACTCCAGCAGCAGCATACTGATAAAAAACAATTAAATTAAAGAGTGATAAAAATGCAGGTATAACAGACAATAACTTTGAATAATGTTAACCTTTACTCCCCCGGGTGGAACTGAAGAGTTGTATAGTGTGGGGGAGGAATGATCTCCTCAGTCTGTCAGTGAAGCTGCTCCTCTGTCTGGAGATGATACTGTTCAGTGGATGCAATGGATTCTCCATTATTGACAGGAGCCTGCTCAGTGCCCGTCACTCTGCCACAGATGTCAAACTGTCCAGCTCCATGCCTACAATAGAGCCTGCCTTCCTCACCAGTTTGTCCAGGCGTGAGGAGTCCCTCTTCTTTATGCTGCCTCCCCAGCACACCAGCACGTAGAAGAGGGCGCTCGCCACAACCGTATGATAGAACATCTGCAGCATCTTATTGCTGATATTGATGGACCCCAGCCTTCTAAGAAAGTATAGTCGGCTCTGTCCTTTCTTGTACAGAGCATCAGTATTGGCAGTCCAGTCCAATTTATCAAATTTATCATCCAGCTGCACTCCCAGGTATTTATAGGTCTGCACCCTCTGCACACAGTCACTTCTGATGATCACAGGATCTATGAGGGGTCTGGGCCTCCTAAAATCCACCACCAGCTCCTTGGTTTTGCTGGTGTTCAGTTGTAGGTGGCTTGAGTCACACCATTTAACAAAGTCCTTGATTAGGTTCCTATACTTTCTATCTATCTATCTATCTATCTATCTACTTCTCCTCCCACCCACTGCTGATGCAGCCCATGATAGCAGTGTTGTTAGCAAGCATTTGCACGTGGCAAGACTCCCAAGTTGTATTGGAAGTCCGATGTATATAGGCTGAACAGGACTGGAGAAAGTACAGTCCCCTGCGGTGCTCCTGTGCTGCTGACCACAATGTCAGACCTGCAGTTTCCGAGACGCACATACTGAGGTCTGTCTGTAAGATAGTCCACGATCCATGCCACCAGGTATATATCTACTCCCATCTCTGTCAGCTTGTCCCTGAGGAGCAGAGGTTGGATGGTGTTGAAGGCACTAGAGAAGTCCAGAAACATAATTCTTACTGTACCATTGCCTCTGTCCAAGTGGGAGAGGGATCGGTGTAGCATATACAGTAGATGATGGCATCCTCCGCTACCTCCTTCTCCTGGTATGCGAACTGTAGAGGGTCGAGGGCGTGGTGGACCTGTGGCTTCAGGTGGTGAAGCAGCAGCCGCTCCATGGTCTTCATCACATGTGACGTCAGGGCGACAGACCGGAAGTCATTCAGCTCACTAGGACGTGATACCTTGGGGACTGGGGTGATGCAAGATGTTTTCCAAAGCCTCGGGACTCTCCCCTGTTCCAGGCTCAGGTTGAAGATGCGCTGTAGAGGACTTCCCAGCTCTGACGCACAGACCTTCAGCAGTTGTGGCGATACTCCATCTGGATCCACTGCTTTGCTAGCCCGAAGTCTCCTCAGCTCTTTGCTTACCTGGGCTGCTGTAATTGTGGGTGGTGGGAAACTCTCTCCTATGCTAGTATCAGCAGAAGGATGGATGCAGGGTGCTGGTAGGTTCCAAGTTCATTATTCAGAATTCTTCAGAATATTCAGGTTCAGAATAGGTTCCAGGTTCATTGCAACCCTGCCCTGGGTAAGCAGGTTATAAAAATGGGTTGATGAATGGATTTTAAATATCTTTCACCTTATATGTAAATAACTTTTATTTATATTAAAACAAACTAAATAACTTTATATGCAGAATACTCTTACTGCATGTGCTAGGCTGTAACTTAAAAATAAAAGTTTTGTTTTCCATTAACATAGTCGTACTCAGTTTTTATTGCTGACATTCACATTTTGAAAATATTAATAATAATATCCTTTATTTTTATAGCATTTTTTAGGCCAGCCAACACAAAGTGCTTCACAATGAACATATATACCAGAAACAAATAAAATGTGGCAACATAAAATCAGAGATTTTAGACAAAGTTATGGTGAAAACAATAGAACATACAAATTAAACAATTTAAAAATCAAGCACATTTAAACAGACTAAACAATAAAAGTAAGTCTTTAAATAATATTTAAAAGTTGCTACTGAACCCATGATCTAAACCCCAGTGCTAAGTTTTTCCACACTTTTATCACCTTTTGTTTTTAATTTAGATTGTGGAACAGCCAGTACACCTTGACTAGACAATCTTAGTTGTCTCACTGTTTGATAAGGTATCAGCATTTCAGTGATATATTCTAGAGCTAAATCATGCAAGGCCTGGCAGTGTTTCACAATTTATAAAAACATGACTACACCACACCATTTTATTTACCAGTTACTGATCCTGAAGGAGGAAGCATGGTGGTGCAGTGATTAACTCTAGTGCCTTATTGTTCAGTTAGGCTGTATATGAATCCCATGCTTGGTCTCTGACTTGAATGTAGTTCATACGTTTTCCTAGTGTCTGTGTGGGCACTACGGTTTTGAGATATATGTGTTAGGCTGATTGGCGTCAAAGGTATATGAATGAATGTGGGAGACTGAGTACATTTTCTGTTATGGACTTGTTTGGTTCATCTCGCACTCTCACTATGACTCTCAAATTCAATTAAGTGAGTTCTATAAATACATAAATTATTTTAAATGGTGATGTAGAATAATATGATACAAATATGTTCCTGTTGGATTAAGCATAAAGCACAGTTGTGCAGGTGAGAGAATCAAACTATGCCTTATTTTTACTTGCTTTGTGATTACACAAGCTTTGCACCAGAGGCATTTTCCTGTGTATTATATTTGCATATAAGGATGACAATGATGGCATGAAGCCACCTTTGTTGTCTTAGTTTCTTTTTTGACTGAGATAAATAAAAATGCATTTTAGTTACAACTGTTAAAGGCAATTTATTTTTAATTTATTCTCTGTAAACATACTGTAACATTGCATCCTCAAAATTGCTTAATCCAATTTAGGGTCCTGGTGCTGCCAGAGCCTAACCCAGTTGCACTTGGCAAAGGGACGGAAACAAATCTGGACAGGGTGCTATTTCATCATTACACTCAAACCAATTTGGAATCACCAGTCAACCTAACTTGCACATCTTTGTGGATGTGAGAGAAAGCCAAAGTACGCAGAGGATAGCCACACAGACACAGGGAGAATGTGCAAACTCCACATGGAGAACAACCAGGCGAGATTCAAATTGAGCTCATGGTATCCATGAAGAGGCAGTATTAACTACTGCACCACTCTCACTATAAACATTGCAATGTAAAAAAGTATTTTACATAAAAAATAAACTGACTTGGGTGCCATTGTTTGGCTTTACACGGGATGTCTTTTTGCCGCTCACATACCATTCTACCATGCTGGTATCCTTTGGAGAGTGCCTCACTTTTTCTTACATTATTTACTACCACCTCTTCCATCCATGTCTTTTTTCACCTTCCTCATGTTTTTATCCTCCACAACTTTATTAAGGTTAATTTCTCCATTCCATCTATGCCTTTATTTCTAAATTCTTAAAAACTTCCTGCTGTTTCCCTTCACCATGTGATGTATTACCTCCACCTCAATTCTGCTGTCTTTGTCTTGTAACACTGATCAGAGTCCAACTGAGGTCATTATTATCTCAGCTCTTTAAAGCAAGGGTTCTTAAATTTTTTACTTTGAGGACCCAAGTAAGAAAACAAATACCATACTGAGACCCAAAAATAGGATTATTATCATAATAACATTGGAGCGCTAAATTACCCAATAACAATGGCCACATAATAAAAACCGGCAGATGTTTTTGTTTTCTTTGAAGCATATGTACTGTAAATACTTGATGTAAACTTTTGTAAAGCTGAGAGAATTTTAATTTTGAAAAGATAGTATAAATGATCACTTAATCTACTTGATTTATAGCAATGGATACGGAATAAAGTAGTCAACAAATAATGTGTCAATGCAGTTTATTTACTTTGTTTTAACTTTTTTTAATGTAACTTTTTTCAAATGAGCTCCACCATTAACAATACAGTAGTATTTCAAATAGTTACATACCCCAGTTTTCTTTAACTATTAAATAAACTGAGTAACAAAGTAGCTAAATTATTCCTAAAAATGTTTTTTTATATGGTGACAGGATAAATCTTTGTGCATCATTTGGTGAAATTTCCAGTTCTAAATGTTTACTGCTACAGACTGACCTCATGCTAAATGTCTCCAGCTTGTCTCAAACTTTGGATATTTACTAATGTACATACAACTATTGATGGTCCTTGCCTTCACAAGTAGATTGAAATTTATCTTACCACTTTAAAACAATGTTACAAGAATGAATTCTTCCTCGTTGAGGCACATTAAACTTCAAGCAAAATCTTGTTTACACTAAATCTGTTACAGACTTCGAATCAATGTATGCCATAACAGCAAACACGCAATGAGGCACTGATCCATTGTCCATGGCCACTTAAACTGCTTTTAGAATACAACATACTGTATATACCTCAGGTCTATTCACTCGCCCTTCATAATATCCCGATAATCGTTCTGTACCTGTTAATTTTGTTTCAACATTTCAAACTAGCACCACAATCCCTTCACTTCTCAAGTTTGTCTTCCTTTCTTGTACATGAATTCCTTGATGCAGTCTCGCAGGTGGGGGGGGGTTTCGGTGGTTGGCAACCGAAGTGAAATTCCTTGAAATTCCCTTAAGCACATCTAATCCTTATTACCAGTTAGGGCATCTTTAATCACATGCAGGAAGTCAGCTAAACAACTGAGTTTCCCTCCTTTTTCTTTAACAACTCCATTCCTGATATGTAAGTTTACATCTTGTCAGATACAACAAGCAATAGGCAAGCCCCCTGCCTGCACACTGCCCCTCATACCACTAACTCTGATATGCGCTCGCCTCCATCAGAGTTCCTCCCATCAGTTTTATTGTATAACCATTTGCAACACTTCTTCCAACCCATCACCTAAGACTTTTCTGCATTCACCTTCCTCCCGATTCTCACTTCGAGGTGTATAGCCATATACCTTCTTGTGCCGCCTGCTGTGTAACAGAAAAATTTACATAGCACTGCATTCAAATATGTCCTAACATTCAAAAAAGGAAAACTGGTTGGCCTGCCTTTGATTATTGCTTGTTCTGACATAACACCAGCATCTTGAAATTTTCATATTTCAACAATTACGGTGTTTATTCTTGTACAAACAAACAGTAGGCCAAAAAGTAAAAAAATGTCCTTTAATGAAAGTGTTAAAGGCCTGCAGCTCAAAGTCAGTGAGCAACACCCAAGCAATGGCTACGTCAGTGTTTAACTCTGACTCATGAAGCTCTGTGTGCTTTTGTGATCAGGTGTACCTTGAAGCACGGAATCGGGACCAGGCAAAGCACGAGAAGAACATGAAAATGTTAAACGACGAGGTGTCGCAGATTCAGGAGGTAAGTATGGAAAGATAGTTTTGCCATTTTTTGATTCCAGGTGCAGTGTGTGATCATATCAAAGGGGCTGTGTCTGGCCTTTGAAAGCTTCAAAGCAGTGCGGTGCTTGATGGCAGCCACACCTCTGGCTAGACAGCATGTTCGTGAAGCTGCAATGATCTTTCAGATAAATCTTTCAGCTGCATTTGGTGTCTGATTAATAACCTGTTTTTTGACTGCTTCTATAAAAGTGTACAGTAGCTTTTGAAGATGTCTGATAGTTTTGAGTTCATCTGAAATTGTCGTGCTTTGAGTTGTATGATTAGCTGGAAAACATGGTGAACTGTGCATCAAAGGGCAAAACAAAAACAGAAATTTGGATGATTTGTACTTAGCGCTGCACAGCAGCTGTGATGCTTGATCGTAAGTGACATGTTTGCCAAAATAGCCCCCACTTCTGTCTTACTTTGTGCCCCCGAGGAACATACTTTGTCAGTCAGTCGGTATTTTGGTATGGTGTTTCTCAGGAAAGACAATATATAAACTGAAGATTTATACTTGTTTTGAATATTTGGAAGGTGCCAACAGAATAACTCAGGGCATGGTGAAGCCCAACAGCAGGCCTTTTCAAAACAATGCCTGAAACTGATTGGGAGAGAGCAAATAAGCACGGTAGTGTGGCTAGGTATGGACCCTTAGGAAGCCCAAGGGTACCAGTCTAAGAAAGAAGAAAAAGAGAGCAGAGCCTGGGGAACATTCTGAGGAGATTCTCCCACAAATCTAGAGGGCAAGTAATCCGACGGATTTTTGAAACTGACTCCATTATGACCGTGTTATTTGCAGTGTATGTGATTTGGGTGAGTAGGTAAACAATCCCATCAGAGGTTCAAGAATGTGTAGGAAAGGCAGCAGGTTCTTGGTGTTGTGCAACTTTTATCTCTCCCTTGTGTGTGTTTTATTTTTATAATAAACAAGTCTCCTCAAACATCTCTGGCTTCCTTGGTATTAGTCTGGGTGTTGAGAGATGCCACATGGTTACTCCCTTTCATTATAGTGTGTATGCCAAGCCTAATTTGGCCAGAAGATTTCCTTACAGCTGATGCATGTGGTTTATCTGTCAAAACTACATTTCTGGTTCAATGGATTTGTGGATTTATTACTAGAGTAATTGTGTCATGTTCTTTGATTTAACGATCTTACCCAGTTTTCATGGACAGTTCAGTTGCTCTTAAACCTGCATCTGTATTTTATACACAAAATTTACTTTTGATTTATGCCCATGAAAAATTGAACTATATAAGATTGTCCGTGAACTTGGCTATAAGATAAATTTGAGAAGCATCCAGAAAAGCATTTGGCCTTATGAATTAAATATTTTTAGAGTAACATCCTATACAAAACACACTTTGTTTACATTTCACTTAAAATAAAAAGAAAACAACTTCTACTTCAATTAAAAAGTAAAATGAAATGTAAATATATGTTTGTAAAAAAAAAAAAGTAAATGTTTAAAATATTGAAAAACAGTAAAAGAGTGTAAAGAGTGTAAAACAAGATTCTGGGTTATTGGACCAAGTGTTGGAAACTGTCTGAGACTCTTTTTGATGATGAAGATGGCAAGCTACAAGAGTAAATTTAACCTTTTCATTGTGTAGGTCTTTAACTGTTCATTTTATTGTTATATTTTTATTGTTAATTTTCAAATTGAAAGCAGGGAGACAGGTCTCACAGCAATTATTAGAATTCAAAGCAGTTTACAGTCGTAGCCTAACCACAATCCTTCTCATGGTGTTGTGTGTTGAATGTTTAGAACAATCTGAGAACTCTGCTGCCACATTCAAGTGGGAAATCGTCCTTAATGCACACTGCAATGGTTTTGTGAAGATTCCTATTTTATTAAGACACAGTATAGATTCCCAAAGATTCAGAGCTGTTGAAGTCTTCATGAACGACATGCTTCCACTTCACATTGGTGCTCTTTCTGACCCAAGATGAGCTAACATTTAAAAGTGCAGTGATGCCTGTCGTACATTGTGTGCACCTTCTGAAGATGTTAAATACTTCTGGATTTTTGTTAGGTTAAAGGTGAAGGAAACAGAAATGCACAACAACCCCTCCAAGTGGAAGCAGATGGCCCACCATGATCCTATCCCTAGCAATTCCTACATTGTTTTGTAAAAGTAGTGTGAACAGAACTCAAAATATTGTTACCGAGGTTCATCTTTGCTGCCTGCAACAAGCTCATCACTGCACAGCAACAAACTTTAACATCATATCCTATTACACTGTCCTCAGCTTCAATTCAACAGCCTTGGAGAAGGACATCTTCTGACACCATTGTAGCAAAGGTCAGGTACACACTTAGCTCCTGGCATTTGACCTGTTACTCAGAGGCCAACCAGACGCACAGTGATCTAATCCACTGAGTTAAAATACTTTTGTAGTCTAGGAAGTTTTCTGCAGGGGGCAGTGCCATCACAGACAGTAACACACCAGCTTGTCAAACCTTGTTACAATTTTAAAAGCGTACATTTAAAAGAAACTAACTAATATGAAAGTGAAAAGTGCATTTTAGCTGCAATGCAAAGGTCTTACGTTTCAAGTGCTGGTATTGACACCATGAGTTGTGTTCAAAAACTTAAAGAGTTAAATATTTGTGTAGATGAGAAATCGAGTATTTTTTTAATCATGACTGTTAATCACTTCTCAGTAGCTGATATCTTAATTATTTTGGATGAATACTGTGTTTATATATGTTAAGAATTTTACAGATTTCAGACCATGTACTATGTAATTGTATGATGAACGTACAAAGAAGTGTTGAGTAAAGCATGGAAGACGGGGCTCTTTAAGTGTATTCCATGGAGAATGCATAGTGTTCCAGTCTGTACTTACTCTTTGACTCTTAAGTGTTTTCAGTAGACTGATGTAGGTCGCCTTAGCAGCTTGATAAATATGTTGCTTTGTGTAGGAATATAAAAGAATAAAGAAAATATTACTTACTGTATACTGTGTTGACTTTTGTTGGCTTCGGCACACACTTCACCCTCAGCATTTTAGTTCCAGATGTGTTCTGTTTTGTAGACTGGCCACCATAAGTTGTCAGCAGTGCTTAGTCATAGGTTTCAATTTCTTGAAAGGCTAATACTCAGTGCTTTAGACAAAAACAATTGTGCCATCCTGCTTGAATGCATTGCAACTATCAGGCAATAACACATAAAGGATGTTTGCCATCCACTATCTGCCCAAGCACACACACACACACACACACACACACACACACACACAATAAACTTTGTAGTGCTACTGCAGTTCCACTTTCCACACTCTTTATTTGAGCTATACAGCACACATACATATAAACAAAAAGCTGGTTAAGTTTGCAGATGATACCAACTAGGTTGGCAGATAATCTGGAATCTGTTGACTCATTACAGAGGGACTTGGACAGCATACAGGCTTGGGCAAACTTGTGGCAGATTAAATTTAATATAAGTAAATGTAAAGTATTACATGTAGGAAGTAAAAATGTTAGGTTTGAATACACAATGGGTGGTCTGAAAATTGAAAGCACACCTTATGAGAAAGATTTAGAAGTCATAGTGAACTGTATGCTATCAACTTCCGGACAGTGTTCAGAAGCCATTAAGCAGGCTAACAGAATGTTAGGTTATATAGCACAATGTGTAGAGTACAAGTCAAAGGAGTTCATGCTCAAGCTTTATAACACACTGGTAAGGCCTCACGTGGATTACTGTGTGCAGTTTTAGTCTTCTGGCTACAAAAAAACACGTAACAGCGCTGGAAAAATGTTCAGAGAAGGGTGAATAGACTGATTCCAGAGCTCCCAGAGATGAGTTGTGAGGAAAAATTGATAGTAGTTGAACCATCTCAGTTTAAGCTGGCAGAGATTAATAAGAGACATGACTGAAGTGTTTAAAATTATGAAAGGAATTAGGACAATGGATTCAGACTGTAACTTTAAAATGAGTTCAACATGTTCAAAACATGGGGACACAGTTGGAAACTTGTTAAGGGTAAGACGTTTTGCTTTATACAGAGACCCATACACATGTGTAATAATGTACCAAGTAGTGTGGTGGACAGTACCACTCTAGTGACATTCAAAACTCGACTTGATGTTGTTTTGGAGGTATTAGGTGGATAGGATTGGCGAGCTTTGTTAGGCTGAATGGCCTGTTCTCATCAAAGGTTTTTCTCATTTTCTGATTCTTCTGATGGAGGTCAGCTTGGGGCCTGTAAGACTTCTGATAGATTGATGACAGTTTGATACATCAGCCATATCTTTAATGAATGCATATATCCCTCAGTAGCGTTCCATTCCTTTAATGCATGTCAACACGAATTCTGGACGTCTGTGAGAAAAGAAATTCCACACAAACCAGACTGGCAGCATAGTTAACAAGTAGCTAAAAATGCATTATGACTTTTGTGAATATTATTGCATTACTTCTTCTCCTTCTTTCGGCTGCTACCGTTAGGGGTCGCCACAGCGGATCATCTTCTTCCATATCTTTCTGTCCTCTGCATCTTGTTCTGTTACAGCCATCACCTGCATGTCCTCTCTCACCACATCCATAAACCTTCTCTTAGGCCTTCTTAGCAATCTTAGCATCTTTAACTCTGCTACGTCCAGCTCTGTCTCCTGCTTTCTGGTCAGTGCCACTGTTTCCAACCCTTATAACGTAGCTGGTCTCACTACCGTCCTGTAGACCTTTCCTTTTACTCTTGCTGATATCCGTCTGTCACAAATCACTCCTGACACTCTTCTCCACCCATTCCACCCTGCCTGTACACACTTTTTCACCTCTCTTCCACAATCCCCATTATTCTGTACTGTTGATCCCAAGTATTTAAACTCATCCACCTTTGCCAACTCTACTCCTTGCATCTTCACCATTCCAATGACCTCCCTCTCATTTACACACATGTATTCTGTCTTGTTCCAACTGACCTTCATTCCTTTCCTCTCTAGAACATATCTCCACCTCTCAGCAAACATCATAGTCCACGGGGACTCCTGTCTAATCTCATCTGTCAACCAGTCCATCACCATTGCAAATAAGAAAGGGCTCAGAGCCGATCCCTGATGTAATTCCACCTCCACCTTGAATGCATCCGTCACTCCTACTGCAGACCTCACAATGGTCACACTTCCCTTGTACATATCCTGTACAACTCTTACATACTTCTCTGTCACTCCCGACTTCCTCATACAATACCACAACTCCTCTCGAGGCACCCTGTCATATGCTTTCTCGAGGTCCACAAAGATGCAATGCAACTGCTTCTGGCCTTCTCTATACTTCTTCATCAACACCCTCAGAACAAACATCGCATCTATGGTGCTCTTTCTTGGTATGAAACCATACTGCTGCTCACTAATCATCACCTCCCTTCTTAACCTAGCTTCCACTACTCTTTCCCATAACTTCATGCTGTGGCTCATCAATTTTACCCCCCTGTAGTTACTATAGATAGATAGATATAGTCCTACACATCCCTCTTATTCTTAAATATCGGCACCAATACACTTCTTCTCCACTCCTCAGGCATCCTCTCACTTTCCAAGATTCCATTAAACAATCTGGTTAAAAACTCCACTGCCATTTCTCCTAACTACCTCCATGCTTCCACAGGTATGTCATCTGGACCAACGGCTTTTCCATTCTTCATCCTCTTCATAGCTGTCCTTACTTCCTCCTTGCTAATCCATTGCACTTCCTGATTCACTATCTCCACATCATCCAACCTCTTCTCTCTCTTGTTCTCTTCATTCATGAGCCTCTCAAAGTACTCTTTCCATCTGCTCAACACACTCCCCTAGCTTGTGAGTACGTTTCCATCTTTATCCTTTATTATCCTAACCTGCTGCACATCTTTCCCAGCTCGGTCCCTCTGTCTAGCCAATCAATACAGGTCCTTTTCTCCCTCCTTAGTGTCCAACCTCTCATACAATTCATCATACGCCTTTTCTTTAGCCTTTGCTACCTCTCTCTTCACCTTGCATCTTATCTCCTTGTACTCTTGTCTACTTTCTGCATCTCTCTGACTATCCCACTTCTTCTTTGCCATCCTCTTCCTCTGTATACTCTCCTGTACTTCCCCATTCCACCACCAGTTTTCCTTTTCCTCCTTCCTCTGTCCAGATGTCACGCCCAGCACCCTTCTTGCTGTCACCCTTACTACACCTGCTGTAGTTTCCCAGCTGTCTGGTAAACTCTTCATTGCCACCCAGTGCCTGTCTTACCTCCTCCCTGAACTCAACCTTGCAGTCTTCCTTTTTCAAATTCCACCATTTGATCCTTGGCTCTGCCCTCACTCTCTTCCTCTTCTTGATCTCCAAGGTCATCCTACAGACCACCATCCTATGCTGCTTAACTACACTTTCCCCTGCCACCACTTTGCAGTTTTCAATCTCCTTCAGATTGACTCTTCTGCATAGGATGTAATCTACCTGTGCGCATCTTCCTCCACTCTTGTACGTTACCCTATGTTCCTCCCTCTTCTTAAAATACGTATTCACCACAGCCATGTTCATCCTTTTGGCAAAATCCACTACCTTCTTCATTCCTCTCCTTGACACCATACCTACCCATCACCTCCTTGTCTCCTCTGTTCCCTTCACCAAAATGTCCATTGAAATCTGCTCCAATCACCACTTTCTGTCCTTTGGGTACACTGTTCATCACTTCATCCAAATCACTCCAAAAATCTTCTTTCTCCTCCATCGCACACCCAACTTGCGGGGCATATGCACTAACAACATTCATCATCACACCTCCAATTTCCAGCTTCATAATCATTACTCTGTCTGACACTCTTTTCACCTCCAAAACACTCATGACATACTGTTCCTTCAGAATAACCCCTACTCCATTTCTCCTTCTATCCACATCACGATAGAACAATTTGAATCCACCTCCGATCCACCTGGCCTTACTCCCCTTCCATTTAGTCTCCTGCATGCACAATATATCAACCTTCCTTCTCTCCATCATATCTGCTAACTTTCTCACCTTACCAGTCATACTGCCAACATTCAAAGTTCATATTCTCAGTTCCACTCTATTATTTATCTTCCTCCCTCCTCCTGCCTCTGGACACATCTCCCCCCTCTTCTTCTCCTTCTTCTTCTTCGGCCAACAGTAGCCCAATTTCTACCAGCACCCTGTTGACTAACAGTACTGGTGGCGGTCGTTGTTAACCCAGGGCTCGACTGATCCGGTATGGAAATTTATATTGTTGTCCGTATATTGGTTTGGCAAAATTTTACACCGGACACCCTTCTTGACGTAACCCTCCCCATTTATCTTGGCTTGGGACTGGCACGAAGAAACACACTGGTTTGTGCATCCCCTGTGGTTGGGTTAATATTATTGCATTAATTAATCTTTGCTTTTCAGACGTGTGAACATCAAAAGTTCATGACTAAAATGGCAGATTCTATTTCAGTGTTTTTCACCAGTTCATGATCTGTAGAAATTAATATATTAATATTAATATATTAATATATGACAAGATATGTTTGTGCAACAATTACAAGAATATACATACCAAGCATATTGGAAAGGTTGAATTATACTAAGCATTGTCTCAAATGCTAGGAGATGAGGATCATCTTGAAAGCAGCTACTTTTAAGTTCAAAAGTGATGTTTGTTTAGTGTTGTATTCTTTACTTCCTTAGGTGAGGTACTGTTTGAAGAATCTTAGACAACAGATGGCCTCAAGAGCAAGCCTGAAGCATGAAGACATGAGGGTATGTGCTTCCTGGTTACCAGTCCAATGCTCAGGGACAAAACTAAATGACATGTGCAAAATATACCCAGGACAGAGAAAGGAGGTAATGGACAGACTAAGCCTGCTTTTGGGGAGATCCAGTCAGTGTTTTAGAAGGCTGTGCCCTTGTTTGTGTCCATGAAGTGAATTCACTAAAGCTCCTGCAACAGAGGTTCATATGCAGTGCAAGCATTAGTTTCCTTGCATTTCTGGGTTTGGAGGGGGTTTCAAGTGAACATGTACTTAATCTGTGCTGATCTGAAGCAAACAGTGATTATATATAAAATACATAATTATTTAAAAAATGTGTTTACTTGCTGTAACTAGGTGACCAGATCTGGGAGCTAGATGTATGTTTTGTAATCAGCACAGCCATGTATCTGGAACTGAGATGGCAGAAATGGCAAAGCAAGATTGAGATAATCTGTCTTCCCTTGAGCACATGTTGTCTGCTGTTAAATCAATCCATAAAACAGAATAACAGATTTGGAGTAATCATTAACGCAGTCGTTGCTCAACACAGTATCACCTTTACCATCAGTTTTCTGTTTACTACTTTGTTTGTGACTTAAATTAACCACCCCAACAGTAATATGATGATATTCTATTATTTGTCTCTTATCAGGGTGTTGCACAATGGGGAAATCCTTTCAATGCAATTAAAACAAGAGATTGACAGTCCCACTCACAGGAAGTTCTGATCCTGTACTAGTTTAAATATTTGAATTTACTATTCACTTTCAAACAAACTTGATCCAATTCTGGGACACAGAGAGAAAATAGATTTATGTCTCCAAATTCTAATCAAACATAAACCCAAAAGTAGAATTAATTAGTTAACTATAAGGTGTTCAGCTTCAGAAACAGTCAGCCACAGTTTGCCTGACAGCTGTCTCTTTTTTATTTCAGCCTGACTCAGATGGTCTCCGAACACAAAGAATGTACTCATCTGCCATTCCCACAGGTCTTGGAGCCACACCCATGTTACCTGAGAGTCCGGTGAGGGTTTCACGTTATTAATTTTCATTTTTGGGAAACTCCTTTACAGGACATGATGGAGCCAGGAACAGGCTGAATAAGCACGCACCTTTACTTTTTGAGCAAATTTCAAGATGTTTCACTGTTGATTTGTTAAAACTAAACATTCTGTGAATCCGACACATTTCCTGCTTTTACAATCAAGAACATGTCAGGTAGCAAATTGGTTAGAGCTGGTAGCAAACGGCTTACTGGTTGATTAGATGGGGGCAGCATTATAGCAGTTCCTTAAAGTTTCTGTTGATCAAACTGTAACAAATCTTAGATGGTGCAGAGTAACTTTCAGGGATAACAAACACCCAATCTCACAGTGTGGAAAACGCATCATAAAAACAGGAGTTAAGCTCTTCTGTTACAACATTTGAAATTTCCTAAGAAAATTCAACAGCTGTTTTTTAGTTACAGAGAAGAAGAAATATGAAAGGGGGTGTAATTATAAACAGGTGTGGTCTCCACCTCGGGGGAACAGGTTTAGCAATCACCTGGTATGCAAGGACTTACAAGACATTCAGCACAAGCACAAATAGTTCGGTTTTTCCACATTTTAATGTAACATGTTGCATTTTGGTGACTGATTTGTTTGTTTGTAGACATACTGAGTGTGTTTGTATGGTGAAATTGAATTTCTTGAGCTAATCATTCCATGGCAGATGATTGTACCTTCTGCAAACCCACTCTTTATAATCAAAGCTTGACAATGAGTGGGTATATATTGTATTATAAACTTCATCTGGCAGCACAGTAGTTGCCACTTACTCCTCAGCTCCAGGTATATGTTCTTAATTCCCAGCCCAGTCACTGTGCGAACTTTACCTGTACTCCTCATACCCAAGTGGCAAGGAATCCTAATTTCCTGCCATGCCCAAATAATGTGCAACCTAAACTGGTTGGAGTATTGAAACTAAATGGATGTGTACCTAAGTATTTTGTATTAGAGTGGAATCCCATTGAGAGGACAGTCCCTGCCCTGCGAGCAAACTACTGGAATACAATGTGGCTCTTTAGAGCCTTATAAAGGACAATGTGGATGGATTTTGGGTGCATTCCTACCTGCCACTTACCGCTGCTCAGAATGTTTACATCTCACCGTTCACATTGAATGTCATAGTTAGATAAACAGGTGGCAGCTGGATTGACAGAAGAGTGGAAGAACATATTTTTTAGGATGCTTGCCAGTGTTCACATGAGTTCACATCATTTTCTCCATTTTTGTAATTACTGGCTTTATTTTCTCAGGAAAGAGAAGATTCCGAGAAGGAAACGGACAAGATGCGTGAGCTTACTAAAAAGCTGTATAGCCAGTACTACAGCAAGCTACAAGAAGCTGAGCAAAGGCACCAGGCAGAGCGGACCAAACTGGAGGTGAGGTGGTTCATTTTGCTTTTGCCCATGAGGAGTATTATTCTCTGAATTTCCTCATGTGAGTCAAATTAACAGTCAGTTAATTATGTGATGGAGTGTGGATGTGTGTACAGTACTATGTAAATGCATGCTGTGATGGACTGCTGCTTTGTTGACGTTACCTTCTAGCCGGGACAGCCTGGAGTACTCTATGACCCTTAAACAGGAAAAGGAGGTTCAAGAAATGGATGGATGGATTGATGGGAAGGATGGAAGAACTTTCTTGATTTTGAGCCATTAATCAACTAGGACCAATATTTGATATAAAAATAAATATTTTTAAATCAGTGCAGGCCACCCAGCTTCCTGTAGAGATAAGTCAAGACAAGTGTATGCAAGAGAGTTAATAAAACAGAAAAAAAGAAAAGATACATGATTTTTGGCCTTAAACTTGTGTGTCTTTAAAGTAAACGCTTGTGAAAGTGTTTGTATAAGGCATAGAAAAACAGAGCAAAAGGTACTATAGCTGAGTTCTTTTGGTCCAGAGTCCTTATTTGATAAACCCTGGGTAAGACCCTCCAAGTTCCACTTCCCAAAGTCTCAATTTATTATATGTACACTACACCTTACTAAGTGAAGTGAACATTATGTTATTAGGAACATACAGGAATCTGAAAGTACAAGAACAAAAACTCAGTTCAAAGTGCTTATGTTTTTATATTGTTGCTAATGTTAGTGTTGATGTAACAGTGTACAAGATAAGTCCAGTATCAGATATTTGAATGACGCTGAAAAAACCATGCAATAAAACTAAAACTAAAGAAAATTGATATGAATCATGTCGTTTGCATATATTAAGTGCACATAAGCTGAAGGCTCTGTTGTAAGCAAGCAGTATGGATATTTTTTAAGATCTCCCATGGCCCATAGGACTGTTATTTAATGCAGCAAATGTAGAGAAAACCCAGAAAAACTAATCTAACAATGGGAGATCTGGGCCTTGTAGTGGCCACTTGGATGGTCCCATGCACCAACTTTATTTAGCCATCTTTGCACCTCATGGCTGAAGTGAAATGGTAGACTTTTACTAAAACTTACTTCATGAGGAGTGTAAAGAGCTTTTTCCTTAAGAGACATGCCATGTTTTTCAGTCTGCAAAAAAAAGGTTAAAATAATAGTACTGTGTATACTCCAAGAAGACAGGACTTTCAGGCACTTTGTATTTAAAAATACTTAAAAACGTCCAGTGCTCAGTAACACAGTGTCCAATCATGTGACACTGTGTCTCCATGGCCTATGATGCTGAAGTGTTTTCCATATGATAATTCTGTTCAGTCCTGTTTCTAGACTGTTCTAGAATAATGTAAAGAAGAGTCTATGGAGGATCACAGCCAATGTCACATACTGCAATAGCCAGTTACAGTGCCGCAGTGCAATAGGCTTACGTTATTTGTAAGACCTTTTGATCATATTTTAAAGTAATACTGAAAATGAATCATGACAATAAAAGGAGTGTAGGAATGTGGTGATTTCCATTTTTGAATATATGTTCCTCCAGAGAAGAGTGCTGATTCCTGGGCTACAGGAAATGAGTTAAGAGGAAAGATTAAAAGAGCTGAGCCTTTTCAGTTTATGTAAAAGAAGATTAAGAGGTGACATGATTGAACTTTTTTAATTTATGAAGAGAATTAGTGCCGAGACTGTACTTTAAAATGAGTTCATCAAGGACACAGAGACATAGTTGGACACTTTTTAAGGGTAAATTCTGCACAAACATGTGGAAGTTTTTCTTCTAACAGAGAACGATAGACACTTGGAATAAGCTACCAAGTAGTGTGGTAGACGGTAGGACTTTAGGGACTTTCAAAACTAGACTTGACGTTTTTTAGAAGAATTAAGTAGATAGGACTGGCGAGCTTTATTGGGCTGAATTGCCTGTTCTCGTCCAGATTGTTCTAATGTTCTTCAGGAAGAGTCACTGATGAAATGAATATAGTATTTAAGTAATTGTAAAAGCAAAATCTTTTCTTCATGAACTACAACTTGAACTGCCAGTTACAGCACATACGGTAGATAATATATAAAATGTATAAGTAAACCAACTGGATATTACTTGGAAGTTTCTTTATTAGTTTTCCATGAATTTTGTTAGGTTTAACTGATGCTTTATTAAATAAAAAATGGACCCAAGACTCATAGGCCAAGTGAAGCTTTTTTTTTTTAAACTTGCTCTTCAAATATTTGTACCTTGATGGTTATTCTTACAAAATTATTCAGTCACATTAAAAAAAAGTCTGGTGATTGGCTGGAAGTCAAGTTAGATATTAAGAGGGCCTCTTACTTCTATCGACATGTTTGCTGATCCTGAGGCAGCACTTGATCTTCTTAGTATTCCTAGGGTAAAGGTTTCCATTTTTAAAGCCCCATCCATGTGTTAATGTTGATCCCAATTGACTACTTTTCAACTAACATTTATTTTAATCCTTAAAATATTGTTTTTAAAAATTTTATCTGTTTCTAAGCAGTTTTAGATTTATCATACAAGTATTGTATGTCTATATAATGCCTTAATGTGACTGTTTTTTTATCCTTAGCCATGTCAGAAGTTTTCTTTCTTTCTTAGTAATTCTTGTATTTTTTATTATATTTATATATTAATTTATTTACTTATCTTTTTACTGAGCTTCTACAAAAAGCCAAGGAAAAAAAAGTTATATCTATCTATATAAGTAGAATGATTTAAAAAAAAATTGATGTGGTACAGCAAGTTTGCATTTGTTAAAAAAACTTCCCCAGCACACACCTACCAGGGACGGCCCTAACAGCCTCAGAAACCACAGTTTACAATGTCTCATCACATGCAGTACTGTTAGTAACTTTGTTCCAAACCGAAAAACAATTAAATGCTGAAAGGTGTCCAAATTCCACTTGCAGCCAATGAGGTGAAACGACTTGGATGGGTGGAGGTGATACATAAAGGCTTAATGCTTAGCAACACGATTCAGTGACGTGAAGAGAAAAGTTAACAAGCAAGATGCAACTTGTTGATTCTGAGGCATTTCAATTACAATTGACTGGGTCTGAAATCATCTTGTAAAAAAAAAATGTAGGGGAAAAGTTTTCATCTTTCACCATTCAATAAAGGACAATCAGCACTGTAGCTGAATCATCTTGTAATAGCCATTTCTAACAAAAGCCACGTAGCACTATCTTCATAGAGGTCTTTTTCCTCATATTTGGAAGTTCATACTGATTTTTTAAGCAGCAATCCTGATCAAATCAAATCACATTTTGTTTGTCACATACAAATTATACATACTGCGCAATGTGAATTTCCCCTTGGGATTAATAAAGTATCTATCTATCTATCTATCTATCTATCTATCTATCTATCTATCTATCTATCTATCTATCTATCATATGTAGTGAAGAGGTTAGTTGCTCAACTCCAGTGACTGTGCCTTTAAGGAAAATGTAAGAGGACAATAACAGTAATATACGACTTTATAAATATGAAAAAGCATTTTTAGAATTATAAATACAGCATGTGATAAATAATGAATAATAACTAAATAACTTAATAATTTAAATGACCTAATTTAAGTTAACAATAGAGCAATCATGTATTTCTAGACACCTTCTTCATTCAAAATTATTATTTTTATACTGTACTGAGGATTTGTTCTGTTCTGTGTATTGTACTGTATTGTATTGACCCCCTTCTTTTTGACACCCACTGCACACCCAACCTACCTGGAAAGGGGTCTGTCTTTGCACTGCCTTTCCCAAGGTTTATTCCATTTTTTCCCTACCAGGGTTTTTTTGGGAGTTTTTTCTTGTCTTCATAAAGAGTCAAGGCTGGGGGGCTGTCAAGAGGCAGGGCCTGTTAAAGCCCATTGCGGCACTTCTTGTGTGATTTTGGGCTACATAAAAAAATAAATTGTATTGTATTGTATTGTAAAATGCATGTGGATTGTGGAAGCTCCTCCTCAGTCTGTCTGAAGTCTAGTACTGTCTACCTGACCACAGTATAGAAAAGTGGCCATTGTTGGAATGGCTGATATCATTGATAATTTTCATTGCCCTGGTCCAACTTTGCTTGGTGTAGATGTCCTCGAAGTTGAAGAGTGCACACCCAGTGATGCGTTCAGCTAACCAAACTACTGACTGCAAAGCCTGGTGGTCTCGCTGTGTGCTGTTCCCAAACCAGGCAGTAATACTTCCTGTCAGGAAATTTTCAAAGGTGGATGTATAGAAGTTCTTTAGTAAATGGGAGGGTAGCTTGAAATCCATGAGGTTAAGATCTTTGGGATATGGACACTGAGATATCTGACACTGTCCAGCCTCTCCACGTGAGTGTTGTTAATACTGAGGGGGTGGTAGTGCCTCTGCTGTTTTTGTTTTTCCCAAATTCCACAATCTGCTCCTTTAACAGCAAAATTTTTGGATGACGTTCTAGCTAATGAAATGGGCTTATGTATCGGAACATGCAATCACCTTATCATTGTAATGCATGCAGATCCATTGCTTTTGAATTGGACACTTCTGTTAGCATACATCAAAAGTGAGACTTTATTGACTTGTTTTATAGAACAGAGAAAAAAAGTCATGGCATTGCACCAAGACATTCAGGCCCTTGACATGCTGGAATTCCTGAACTTGAGTATTTGATGTGAACTTAGTGCTGTGGTTTCTAATAAGCTAAGTAATTATTAAGAAATCATTTTTATTAGTAATTATCCACCCATCCATCTTCCTAACCTGCCTATCTAGGGAAGGGCCCTGGGACTGCTAGAGCCTATCCCAGCAATCATTGGGCGGGAACAACAGCAGGACAGGGCTCCAGTCCATTGGATGTTGAACACAGACGAGTGTGTATAGCAGGCGTCTATGTGCTCTGTGATGGGTGGATTATCCTGCTGAGGTCTTGTTCCTGTCTTAAACTGATGCCATTGGGATAGGCTCCATATCTCCATGGATCTGTCAAGGAGCAAGCAGGTTCAGAAAATAGATAGTGGGCTGAATAAAGTAACCAACCTCTAATTATGAACTTCACCCAAGCCAAAAGGTAGACTAACCTTTCAATACTTTGTTAAATATTTTAGGAGAAAAATGCCAATTACCAAAAAGAACTGAATCTGAAACAGGATTCCCTCAAACTGGCTGAAGAAGGTCTTAGCGAACGAGACTCAAAGATATATGATCTGCAGAGACTGCTTTCCAGCATGGAGAAAGAACAGCACACACTGCTGATCAAGATGAAGGAACATGAAAACCAGTTGGTGGAGATGAAAACACTGAGGAAGCACAGCACAGCACAGCAAGAGAGGTAAAGAAAGGAAGGAAACTGCCCTTAACAGTTCATGCTTGTGTAGACATTAGATCTGTGAAAGCTCCATTAAGTAACTTTGTGCGCTGTTCTTGTAGAACATGATTTGCCTTGAGGGGGAGAGTAGCAGATTATGACTGCCTGCAGCTTCATGTAAACACAAGTTACACAACAGTGTCAAATATCAGATGAAGCTTTGGTGCCTCCACTTTAGCTTAAAGGTGGAAAAAAAGAAGAACATACTTAACTGTTTTAATATGATTGCAATCAAATACAAAGAAGGATACAAACCTCTTCCTAAGTGTTTAACCATTGAGTATGTTTCACATTTTTGCTTTTCCCATCACTTGTACCCATTATTCCCCATCCAAGGGTCACTTCCAGATCAACTTTTTTTTATCTGAATCAAGGTGCCTTGGAAATTCTCTAAATTATCATCTGGTGGCTTCTACCATTGGACTACTTAGATACCTGTATTTGGGTTGTCTTGCACTTTCAGCTCTCTGACTGTCCACTGTGGTTTCTAGATGGATTCTACACGCATTTGGATCATGTAACATTCTCCAGAGTGCACTTATGCTAATTCAGAACCACTGGAGAATTGAGTCTACTCCAGTAACATCAAATGCAAAGCAAGAACTGGGCTGTCCATCTATTGTAGAGCTCACTCACCCTGACCCACACTGGGTCAATTTACCTCACATAACACGTTTCAGGCATTAAGTTTCCACAAAAACAAGGAGAGAAAATCCAAACTCCACTAGGTGCCGAATGTAAATCCGGGACACTAGCAGTAGTGCCAACCACTACCCCCCTATACCAGTTTTATATTATATCCATAAATAATAATAATGGCACATTATAACATACCTAGGCCTTCTACATAAAGGTTGTGGTTTTGGAAAGAAAAGTAAAAAAAACTACTTTCATGGTTTATTTCACACTTTCCTTACTCTTTCTATAACATACATCTTGCCTGAAGAAGGGGCCTGAGTTGCCTCGGAAGCTTGCATATTGTAATCTTTTTAGTTAGCCAATAAAAGTTGTCATTTTGCTTGACTTTTCACAATAACATACTTTGAAATTTTGACACAGCATTAATAAAAACAAAATAAAATCAGCCCCTTAAATGGTTCAGTATTATGGTGCGTGGAGCTCTTCTTCCTTCATCACCCTGTTGTACTCCCAGCACCAAACATCATACCGGACACTATGGTTCCTTCTACACTTGGATTTATGAGTTTACTTTTCTGTTGTACCACCATTACATCATACTTTTTTAGTAGAAGCATTGATGCTAACTTTTCTTCATTGCTATGATTTTAATATTTATCATTTTAACATCTAATTGCAGCTAATGTTCAGCCATAAAGGAAGAACTTTGGTACATGTGTGTATTTGTAAAACGCATTGTTTCATTGTGACCACATTATTAATAGCTGTTAATTTCTCTATTTTCAACATTACTGACTAAACAGTTTTAAAAAGGTCTTAGTGAAACTAAACCAAGATGAAGGGTGTGGAGAGAACAATTCCCAGCTTTATATGGAATGTCTAAGCAATGTGCAAAAGTCATTTTCTTTCCTGCTTTGCTTAGGGTTGTGTATAGTGCCTAATTTCACATTTAAATGGTAAATATATGTTGTTTTTATAAAGGGAGTGCAGATAATTACCATGTGAGAAGAATTTGCTTCAAGACTTTATGCAAAAGATAAGATCATATTCATATTTATGAAGTTGAATTTTGGCAGGTTCTGCTATCAGGGTACACCATTTGGTATGGAGATCACTCAGAAATAGGGAATGGACTGCCACTTACATTGTCTCTAATGTTGTGCACAGGTCAGCCCAGCTAGAGAAGGAGGTCACCACATTGAAGGAGAAAATTCACCATCTCGATGACATGTTGAAGAGCCAACAGAGGAAAGTGCGGCACATGATTGAGCAGGTAAGCTCAACTGACATAGGAGGCTGCTTGTATGGATACTGTCCATGAACAAATACTGTCCACGAATTGCCTGGGTGAATATTCAAACTGTGTGTTACATTTGTTTTTCTAGCTCCAGAACTCTAAGACGTTAATCAGAGATAAAGATGCCCTTATTCAGAGCCTACAGGAGAAGGTGTCTTTCCTTGAAGCTGAGGTCAGTTGGCTCCTTGCTTTTCTTTTCCATTATGTATTTATTCAAAGAAAATAAGCAGCTCCTTACACCATCACTATGATGAGCATGAGTCATGCCATTTTCTTTCCAGACTTCAGGCCTTTTATGGTTATATGAGTAGCAGAGGGAAATGTGTCATCATATCAGAGTATTTTTTTTTTTGCTGTTTCCGTTCTTTAATAACATTGTAGGATGGGAGTGGAGAGTGCATTATTGTTTTTAGGGTCATCATCTCATGTGGTTTGATGTTCATTCCATGATGTTTTTTGTTTGGCCTTTTCATACATCTAGTGTGGATATTCGCCTGCTGCTTTCCTTTGCGCTTTATGTTACATCCAAACTTTGCAAATACTGAAGGTTTAGTTTACACAGTTCGTGACTCTTTATAATGATTGAATATGCCTGAAGACAGGCAATCTGAGAAATATAAATGATTAGACTTCAGTATCCATTACTGCCTCAAATTCGCTTTGCCATGTAATGACAAAAGGGTTCAGCTGCAGACAGACATTGTTACGTCCTGGGCACTCACCGAACTGATTAGCCTCGCCTTTCAAGACACACTCAAGCTCTGAAACTCTCTTACAAAGTCTCGCAGTGCCACATGTATATAAATATATACAGTCATATGAAAAAGTTTGGGAACCCCTCTCAGCCTGCATAATAATCTACTTTCAACAAAAAAGATAACAGTGGTATGTCTTTCATTTCCTAGGAACATCTGAGTACTGGGGTGTTTTCCAAATAAGATTTTTCGTGAAGCAGTATTTAGTTGTATGAAAATAAATCAAATGTGAAAAACTGGCTGTGCAAAAATGTGGGTCCCCTTGTAATTTTGCTGATTTCAATGCATGTAACTGCTCAATACTGATTACTTGCAGCACCAAATTGGTTGGGTTAGCTTGTTAAGCCTTGAACTTCATAGACAGGAGTGTCCCATCATGAGATATAAAGGTATTTAAGGTGGTCAGTTGCAAGTTGTGCTTCCCTTTGACTCTCCTCTGAAGAGTGACAGCATGGGATCCTCAAAGCAACTCTCAATAGATCTGAAAACAAAGCTTGTTCGGTCTCATGGTTTAGGGGAAGGCTACAAAAAGCTATCTCAGAGGTTTAAACTGTCAGTTTCAACTGTAAGGAATGTAATCAGGAAATGGAAGGCCACAGGCACAGTTGCTGTTAAACGCAGCAGGTCTGGCAGGCCAAGAAAAATACAGGAGCGGCATATGTGCAGGATTGTGAGAATGGTTACAGACAACCCACAGATCACCTCCAAAGACCTGCAAGAACATCTTGCTGCAGATGGTGTATCTGTACATCATTCTACAATTCAGCGCAATTTTCAAAAAAGAACATCTGTATGGCAGGGTGATGAGAAAGAAGCCCTTTCTGCACTCACACCACAAACAGAGTCGCTTGTTGTATGCAAATACTCATTTAGACAAGCCAGATTCATTTTGGAACAAAGTGCTTTGGACTGATGAGACAAAAATTGAGTTATTTGGTCATAACAAAAAGTGCTTTGCATGGTGGAAGAAGAAAAAAAAACACCTGCTACCTATTGTCAAATTTGGTGGAGGTTCCATCATGCTGTGGGGCTGTGTGGCTAGTTTAGGGACTGGGGCCCTTGTTAAAGTTGAGGGTCAGATGAATTCAACCCAATATCAACAAATTCTTCAGGATAATGTTCAAGCATCAGTCACAAAGTTGAAGTTATGCAGGGGTTGGATATTCCAACAGGACAATGACCCAAAACACAGTTCGAAATCTACAAAGGCATTCATGCAGAGGAAGAAGTACGATGTTCTGGAATGGCCGTCACAGTCCCCTGTCATCAAAAATCTATGGGATGATTTGAAGCAGGCTGTCCATGCTCGGCAGCCATCAAATTTAACTGAACTGGAGAGATTTTGTATGGAAGAATGGTCAAAAATACCTCCATCCAGAATCCAGACACTCATCAAAGGCTATAGGAGGTGTCTCGTGCTGTTATATTTGCAAAAGGAGGTTAAACTAAGTATTGATGTAATACCTCTGTTGGGGTGCCCAAATTTATGCACCTGTCTAATTTTGTTATGATGCACATTTTCTGTTAATCCAATAAACTTAATGTCACTGCTGAAATACTACAGTTTCCATAAGGCATGTCATATATTAAAAGGAAGTTGCTACTTTGAAAGCTCAGCCAATGAGAAACAACAATTCAAAGAATTAAGAGGGGTCCCCAAACCTTTTCATATGACTGTACATCTGGAGATAACCATGAGTGAATTTTGCTTAAAAGTGGGTGGGAACAATTTGTCACATTTCTAAACAATCCAACATCTCATCAGAATCTGAATATATTTATTGTCATTGTAACAAATACAATGAAATTAGGTGCAGTCCCTGGGGTGTCAAAATATAAATAAACTAGCCAACCCGCGGTGTAGAATACATAATACATAATTATTTATTGATGGATGAACACTTCCTGAAAGACACAGTTGTTCAAATGGGGTGGGTTTGAGGATACGACTGTGAGTGAATGAAAAGATGGAACTCTGGAGAGAGCAACATACAATTGTTCGTGACTGAAAACTGGTTTTGGCAGATACAGGCATATCTGTTTGAAAGTTTGTCCCTGTGCCTTATTAATTGTCATTGCAAAGGCCAATCTAACAGGAAATTGTCTGCGTGTAAAAGTAAAAAGCAAATTTGAATATGATGGGGTCAGAGAAATCCGGGGAATAAGGACAGTTTGTGAGGTAGCAGCTGCGATTGTTTTACTCTCTAGTACATTGCAGTGAATGCTGGTAACAGTCAGTCTAGTGCCTTTACAGAGACTTCTTGCTGGCATGAGGTTTCTGAGAAGCATGACGACTGAACCAATTTTAAGTTTGAGTTTATGCGGAGGCATGCCAGTGGGAGTAAGACTGTTAAGAAATTCTTCGGGGAATGAAACTTGATCTGTGGGATCGTCTGTCTTGATGTCTTCTTCATTGCCATAGCATGTCCCACACACTTAGTCCTTTAGATCAGGGAACAGGTAGTAGTCATGTGGGGCCAGGTATGGAGAATAGTTTGGCTGAGGCATCTCGTCTCTTCCACAGTTTTGCAGAGCAGCCTCAGCAACCTGTGCATTGTAAGCAGCGGGATTGTCCTGAAGCAGAAGAGGGGTGGTCCTCCACTAATTCTTTCGCTTTTACCTGATTGACTGCCACTCAGTCCAAGTGCTGTGGAAGTTTTGGAGTTCCCACTTGTGATCCATCACCTTTCAAATTTGTTGCATTCATTTACATTTCCAGTCAGAAGAAGATAGATAGATTGCTAGATAGTTAGTTTTGTGGTTCCAAGGGAAATTTTAGCTTTTTACAGAAGTATTATAACAAACAACAACCTCACACAAATACACACAAGAATTTCAACAAAGAAGAAAAAAAATTCTGATTTGACTAAAAATATAAACTGCAGTCACAGTGAGGCATAATGCAGGCGTATTGCTGTTGCTATAAAGGAGCCCCAGCAGCGTTTCTTGACACACTTCTGCTGAATAATTCATTGGTTGAAAGTCCTCGGTGTTAGGGTGTCAGAGAGGGGATGTGCAGCATTGTTCATAACAGGCATTTTCCCACCACAGGGCCTCTATTATTACAAGGTAAGCCCTGGACCACTTGTGGTCCCAGGTGACGTTTGTGTGTTGTGTTTCGTTCCCACCTCACAACAGGAACTGTAACTTTAATGCAAAATATGTGGCATGCAAAGATGAGTGAGTGATGCTGTGTGAAGTGAGGAACATTTGGGAGTTCATGGCCCCCCTGCCCTGACTCCCACTTACTTATTTCTTAGATGTGGTGTATGACGTCGTGCACCAGTGAGTTGGTTATGAAGAGTGATGCATTGCGAAGTGTGGCGTGATTGGGAGTTCACGGAGGACGCCCACACCTTATTGCTTTAAAGCGATCCTGACTTCATGGGGGGGGGTGGGGGATTATTGCTTAAATGCGGTGTATGGTGCAGAGCACCGAGTACACAGCTAAGAAGAGTGATACAGTATGAACTTATGGTGCTCCAGCTTCAGTGATAACTCCCAGAAGTTCTCACAGATTTGTAAGATGGCGCCAATGCTTGTTGTCAACCAATGAGCACAATTCATCACCTAAGCCCCAGCCATGATTGTTCCTGGTTGAATGAAAACTACGTGGTTGGAGGTAAAAAAAAAGTACCGGAAAGTACAAATGGCCCAAGTTCCTTTAGTGGGACTACTATGAATATTCCGGAGTTTCTAAAAACTCTCTGGTTCCTGACACAGGTTCTTGCAGTGGGGAAGCACCTAATGGCACTTGTTTTCATTCTCTCTTTCACTGTTACCTCTAGGGGGGCGAGAGTGCGTCCCTTAACTGAGCCTGCCTTTTTAGTCAGCTTGGTGTTTTGATGGGCCACTCCTGAAGAGATCTTACCAGCCCAGCATACTACAGCTTAGCCATCTGAACACATTAAAAAGTGTTTCGCTTCACACCAAATACCGTTTGACTGCAAAAATGCCATTCATTTCTGGCTGGTTGAAAGGTCAGCATTATTTCACAACTTGGATAATTAAGAGTAACATTGTTTTCTCCAAATTGACTAACTCAGAATTTCCACTTTGAAGGACATTCAGGTGAAATGTCCGACTGTTCAAGTGGTACAAAACATGAATGCACCCTTATTGGCTAACTATGTGTACCTTTTGGGAAGAGTCATTTATAAAGACTATATCCTCAGTATCATAAAAAGTTGCTCAAATAAGCTTGCTGGCACAGGCCGAGACCTTACAATTTCTTTGGTGTTGCTCCATTGTTTCAATTATCATTTGGGTTACGGTGGTGCATCCAAGTTTCATCTCCAGTTATGGAAAGCTTAATTTTCCAGTCTAAGTTCATTAGCTCTCTTTGGAACACATTGGATGCAGAGTGATGCCTCACTTCACGAGTCACCATTTTGGACACTCAATGTGAAGTGGATTCAAGTGACCCATAACTAATCCATATAGTTTCTTCAGTCTCACGCACCCTCACTCTTGACTCTCTCTATTACAGTTCACTCTATGTTGACATTTTCTGTTGTAATTGAGGTCAAAACTTGATCAGACCACATTTCGAGAGACAATATGCCAACGTCTGCAACCCACGTCTTTATTGTAGCACATGAGGGAGGCTGGTCAAGCTACCTGTTGATTAGGCAAGAATGAAGGTGTATATTTCTCCAGTGTTCTGATTTTGCTGTTTTGGCCTCCATATTGTCATGGTATTATTGAAACTTTGGGTATTTACACACTCAGCACCATAGAACAAACCTCTTTAGGTCCAGGCCCAATCATTTTAATCATTCTTCTCACAATTATTCATTTGATTTTCAGTTTACCACTGCCTTTCTAGAATCTGCTGGCATTACTGTGTTTGCTAAGACATTCTACAAGATTCCCCCACTTAACTAAAGCTTACATTAGTTTTTGCTGACTGCTCAAAACATAACAATAACTGAGGCAAATGTTACATTTTTTTTTGTTTTAGAATAAGGAGATGCATGACAGATTGGAGTACTTTCTTGAAAATCAGAAATCGGCTTCATCCCCAGAAAAACTGGTGGAAAGATTAGAGCTCAACCACAGGTAATAGAGACATTTTTATTTATTTAGGCAATAATACAAAACAGAACCATTGTGATCAGAGGAGTTCATTGTATCAAACAACGTAACATTTTATTCATAATGTTTTTCTGTAAAATCATGCTAAACTGTAATTTGATTTGCATGATAAGGTGTTTGAAGCCTAACGTGACTTATTTCTCTCATTCTCTTCTAATGCAGTAAACCAACCTCTCCTTCTCAACCCATCAAGCCTCTTCCTTACATTAAAGTTATCCAGATGAGGTCTTAAATTTGGAACACCCTGGAAATAAAAAGATTATGTGAAAGGATACACAGCCACACTTCCCTTTGGAATTAACTCCTTGTTCATCTTTCAACAACTGGAACACTCCATTTGCGGTTATTATCCCATGGCGGCGGCATTCTGCAAATGAGAGCCTAACGGGTAATTTAACACAGACTCACTTTATTTCGTTGCTCATATATGTATGTTTGTAACCTGGTCATTTGATTATGGACTAGACTAAACAAGGCTAACTCAGGACATTGGAGAAGAGCCACAGGTTGGCCATCTCGTAGCTAATAGCTCATCACTTAAATCTGGGGTGTCTGCTATCAAGTTAGTCGCTGGCACTCGGTGGCCGAGGACTGGAAAATGCAGGTTCAGAAAAATGTACAGGCGCATTGTTGAGCATCAACTTGTACCCTCAGATACCCTGGAAGACGTGCCAGTGCCAAGTCAGAAGACTTCACTGGGAATTTCTGTATGCTGGCCCTGAAGACTTTTGAAGTGGTAGCCAGTGGGCCAGCACATATGGAATTCATAACATTTCTATATTTCCTTTATTTAAAACCTTTTAATATTTTAAATATTAAATAGAGTTTGCTGTAGATTTTTTTCAATATTATGTATTTTATATGTTGTACAGTAATTAAACATATTTCAAACAAATGCATTATTAATTCAATTGCATGTAGTGGTCGGTTTCCTTTTGTATTACTGTGATTACATCTTGCCTGAAGAAGGGGCCTGAGTTGCCTCGAAAGCTTGCATATTGTAATCTTTCTAGTTAGCCAATAAAAGGTGTCATTTTGCTTGGCTTTTCTCCCCATCAGGAAGAAAGGGTCAGGGATGAAAAGCAGGTTTTATGAGCCTCAGTGACAAAGAGGACAATAAATAAAGCCGACTAGTGACAGCGAGAGACAATAAATGGAGAATTGTAAAGGCATGCACTCTCACTTCCCATCTTACCATGAAGAGAAGACCACCCCTCTCTTACAGCTCCTTCATGAAGAGAAGGCAGCCATATTGAGACAGGTGGTCTGCCTGGGCCTGTGCAGATGAGGAGCTGACCGGGAACAATGGAATGCAACTGTAAGTTACTGAGCCACCCAGAACTACGCATCTGACGTTATCAGGTTGTATGGTTTTGATTTGCAAAGACACGCTGTATTTGCTTGTATGGTGCTAGTTATAATAAAATGTATCACCTATAAAACATCGTTTAAAGTGTGGCTCTTTCTGTTTCTTCTTTAACTCTTTCCAATTGCCTGATGTTTTAGAAGGGAAGGGGGACGAACTGCTGTACCTGACAAAACTAACAAGTGTGTGGGATTTGAGGCCTTCGACACAATAAAACAGTATAACGGGGAAAATAGGAACAACTAGGACTGCATACAACAAAACACCTTTACAGCCGTCTACACTTCTATTTGTGTCACTCTAGTCTAACTCAGGGGTAGGCAACGTCGGTCCTGGAGTGCCACAGTATGTGCAGGTTTTTGTTCCAACCCAGTTCCTTAACGAGAACTCAATTATTGCTGATGAAGCACATATTGCTTAAGTGACATTTTAATGCTTCATTTTAGTGGTCTCGCTTGTTAAGGTTCTCCAATCTTAATTGCTTATTTCAATCTTAAACTGCTGCATTCAGTGTTTTAATTACTCCTTATTAGCAATAAGATGTAAAACAGGGGTAGGCAATGTCGGTCCTGGTGAGCCGCAGTGGCTACAGGTTTTCATTCCAACCCAATTGCTTAATTAGAAACCAATCCTTGCCAATCTCAGACCTTATTTAATTTTATGGCTTGTTAGTCTGTGCAATGTAAGGCTTTTATATCAGAG
This sequence comes from Erpetoichthys calabaricus, assembly GCF_900747795.2. Classification (NCBI taxonomy): domain Eukaryota; kingdom Metazoa; phylum Chordata; class Cladistia; order Polypteriformes; family Polypteridae; genus Erpetoichthys; species Erpetoichthys calabaricus. The sequence goes on from NC_041395.2 coordinate 86,942,315, forward strand.
ATTTTTTTCCTTTCCAAGGATATCATCCAAATGATTTGAAGCCTAAAACAGATCATTTTCAGTCTGTCACATTTTTCTATTAAGTGTTTTATTAAATCAAACCGTGCATGATGAACACACACAGATGTAATTGGAAAAAAGCTAGCTGGAGAACTGCTGGCTGCTTTGTCTTTTACATCTTATTGCTAATAAGGAGCAATTAAAACACTGAATGCAGCAGTTTAAGATTGAAATAAGCAATTAAGGTTGGAGAATCTTAACAAGCGAGACCACTAAAATGAAGCATTAAAATGTCACTTAAGCAATAGATAGATAGATAGATAGATAGATAGATACTTTATTAATCCCAATGGGAAATTCACATTCTTCAGCAGCAGCATACTGATACAATAAATAATATTAAATTAAAGAATGATAATAATACAGGTGAAAAAACAGACAATAACTTTGTATAATGTTAAATATTAACGTTTACCCCCCCTGGTGGAATTAAAGAGTCGCATAGTTTGGGGGAGGAACGATCTCCTCAATCTGTCTGTGGAGCAGGACAGTGACAGCAGTCTGTCGCTGAAACTGCTCTTCTGTCTGGAGATGATACTATTTAGTGGATGCAGTGGATTCTCCATAATTGATAGGAGCCTGCTGAGCGCCCTTCGCTCTGCCACAGATGTTAAACTGTCCAGCTCCATGCCAACAATAGAGCTTGCCTTCCTCACCAGTTTGTCCAGACGTGAGGCGTCTTTCCTCTTAATGCTGCCTCCCCAGCACACCACTGCGTAGAAGAGGGCGCTCGCCACAACTGTCTGATAGAACATCTGCAGCATCTTATTGCAGATGTTGAAGGAAGCCAGCCTTCTAAGGAAGTATAACCGGCTTTGTCCTTTCTTGCACAGCGCATCAGTATTGGCAGTCCAGTCTAATTTATCATCCAGCTGCACTCCCAGATATTTATAGGTCTGCACCATCTGCACACACTCACCTTTGATGATCACTGGGTCTATGAGGGGTCTGGGCCTCCTAAAATCCACCACCAGCTCCTTGGTTTTGCTGGTGTTCAGGTGTAGGTTGTTTGAGTCGCACCATTTAACAAAGTCATTGATTAGGTCCCTATACTCCTCCTCCAGCCCATTCCTGATACAGCCCACGATAGCAGTGTCATCAGCGAACTTTTGCACATGGCAGGACTCCGAGTTGTATTGGAAGTCCGATGTATATAGGCTGAACAGGACCGGAGAAAGTACAGTCCCTTGTGGCGCTCCTGTGTTGCTGACCACAATGTCAGACGTGCAGTTCCCAAGACGCACATACTGAGGTCTGTCTTTAAGATAGTCCACGATCCATGCCACCAGGTATGAATCTACTCCCATCTCTGTCAGCTTGTCCCTAAGGAGCAGAGGTTGGATTGTGTTGAAGGCGCTAGAGAAGTCTAGAAACATAATTCTTACAGCACCACTGCCTCTGTCCAAGTGAGAGAGGGATCGGTGTAGCATATAGATGATGGCATCTTCCGCTCCCACCTTCTCCTGATATGCAAACTGCAGAGGGTCAAGGGCGTGTTGAACCTGTGGCCTAAGGTGGTGAAGCAGCAGCCTCTCCATGGTCTTCATCACATGTGATGTCAGAGCAACAGGCCGAAAGTCATTCAGCTCACTAGGACGTGATACCTTTGGGACTGGGGTGATACAAGATGTTTTCCAAAGCCTCAGGACTCTCCCCTGTTCCAGGCTCAGGTTGAAGATGCGCTGTAGAGGACCCCCCAGCTCCGATGCACAGACCTTCAGCAGTCGTGGCGATACTCCATCTGGACCCGCTGCTTTGCTGGCACGAAGTCTCCTCAGCTCTCTGCTCACTTGCGCTGTTGTTATTATGGGTGGGGATGTTTTTATGTGCTTCATCAGCAATAATTGAGTTCTCGTTAAGGAACTGGGTTGGAACAAAAACCTGCACATACTGTGGCACTCCAGGACCGACGTTGCCTACCCCTGGTCTAACTGGTCACTTGTGTCGTTTGCAAATGACTCGGTTGTACTATTTATAAAATTGCATTTGCTAGCTTTTTGTTTTAGCGCATGCATAAATGGCATCAGGAGAATCCTCCAACCAATCTTAAATATTAGCGGCGGTTTCTTTCCAAACTGAAGACCGACAATGATACGGACTGCAATAACAGACTAATGTCGTTCATGCTCATTTTGTTTCATTTCATAATCGGTTCTTGATGGGCAAATGGTGACAACGTGCAGAGATGGACCGACTTCTTCGTTCTGTTCACGGTAACACACTCCATGTCTTTGGGAGGCATTCCTAGACATCCCAGGCCAGCAGGGAGACATCTGGTTTATGTTCGTCAGAACACTGATTTTATTTGCCATTTTATTATTCCTTTGGTAAAGTGTTAGTAGCTTCTTTATAACTTACTCTTTGTTTATTAGTACCATTTCTTTCCTAATGAAACAGATCTAGTGAAGTATCGCAGTCAATTTCACATGGCGCCTTAGCTACAACTTCTTATAGCTGCCTTCACTGCTGAGGTCTTGTCAGATCAAAGGAGGAACCTCTTTGGCGAGTCATGTCAGACACTTACAAATCCACAAAAAAAGAGTTATGGAATGGTCAAACTCTAGAAATGTGTTGGAGGGACTTGAAGTGAGCCAGTATGTGCAGGAAAGACTTCAGACATACCGCTGTTACAGAGTAAGACTGAAACAATTACAAAAAGCATCCAGAGGATGTCAGTGCCGCCAAAAGGGGACAGCAGCAGCTATGGAAGCTGGGGAGATGCTTATTTTGTGCATTGTTTATCATGTAAGGTCTTATGGTGACCCTACTTTAGCACTCCCCACCCCTTCTACATCTGTAATCTCAGGCAATTAGACCGAGTAAAGAAACGGGAAGGAGTAAAGTTACACATTTAATTATGTAGTACTTATAAATATGCCCAAATATAATAAGGAAGTAGAATACAATGTGAATATTGGCAAATCATACCTGTACAGTCAAAGTAGCAGTACATCTTGTGTCCATAGGCGGCTCTCAGCTTATCTTCGGTCTAACTTGCTTTGCTACCACGACCTTTAATGGAGTACCGAAACAGACCACATGCCTGTCTCAAAACGGCTGCCGAGATAGAGTTGTCTTCATTACTGTCATCTCTTTGAGGTCCATGGCCGATTGCCGTCTTTTAAATAAATAATTGCCAGACTTGCGTCTTCAGGTGAGGGGTGTGGTAGTGTGGCGAGAGCGGTTTCTGTGCGCGATGGTGGAGCGGACGGCCCAGCCCTTCGTGCACAGGTACAGGATCACCCGTGACCCACACTAATGTCGGGAGCTGCTGATTGCTGCAGCTGTGCCACGTCCCTGTTTTAAAAAGGGAAACGTGTCTGCGAGCGAGGAAGAATCAAAAGAAAAAAAAAGTGAGAATGGAGGTTAAAGAGAGAGAGAAAAAGAGAAGAGAGAGAGCGAGTACTCCTTCACGTTAGATGGGTTGTCTTGGTGTACAGCAGTCATCATGTCATGCCACAGATTCTCCACTGGATTGAGGTCTGGGCTTTGATGAGGCCATTCCAAGACATTTAAATGTTTCCCTTTAAACCACTCCAGTGTGGCTTTAGCTGTATGTTTAAGGTGATTGTCCTGCTGGAAGGTGAACCTTCATCCCAGTCGCAAAACTCTGGCAGAGTGAGACAGGTTTTCCTCAAGAATTGTCCTATATTTACTTCCATCCATCTTTCCTTCATTCCTTATCAGTTTTCCTGTCCCTGCGAAGAAAATCATCCCCATAGCATGATGTTCCCAGTACCATGCTTCACTGTTCTCAGGGTGATGGGACGTGTTGGGTTTGCACTACACATTGCGCTTCCCATGATGGACAAAAACTTCAATTTTAGTCTGATCTAACCCGAGAACCTTCTTCCATGTGTCTGGGAAGTCCGCCACATGCTGTTGGGCACTCTAAATGTGTTTTCTTTTTTTCTTTAAGCAATAGCTTTTCTCTGGTCACAGTTACATAAAGTCCCACTCTATGGAGCATACAGCTTAAAGTGGTCCTATGGACAGATACTCACATCTCTATGGTGGATCTCTGCAGCTCATTCACTTCAGTTCATCCTCGATGACTTTATAGTATCTCTGATTAATGGTCTCTCCTCAGTCTGTGAGTTTTGGTGGGCAGCCTTCTCTTGTCGAGTCTGCAGTGGTGCCGTATTCTTTCCATTTTGTTATAATGGATTTGACAGTGATCTGTAGATTTTTGTTTTACTTATAACTCAATCGTATCAATACTTCTCCACAACTTTGTCTCTGACCTGTTCGGAGTGCTCTTTGGTCTTCATTTTGTTTTGTTAACGATGTTGGAGTGTCAGGGGCCTTTCAGAACAGGTCTATTTATACTGACATCATGTGACAGATCATGTGACATTTGGATTGCACACAGGTGGACCTTAATCCAGTAATTACATGACTTCTGGAGTTAACTGGTTGGAGCAGATCTTACTTGGTGCTTTCACAGCAAAGGAGATGTACCCATGGGCATTCACAACTTTTCAGTTTCTGTTGTTTATAAATTTTAGTTTCTTTCAATTTGGACTATATTGTTAGGTCCATTACATAAAATCCAAATTAAAATAATTTTTAATTTGATATTGTAATGTGACAAAACAGGGCAAATGCTGTGGGGGATGAATACGTTTGACAAGGCACTGTATCAACACCACTTAAAAACATTAACTATTGGCGCAGCCACTTTTCTGTTGTCTTGTGGTCTACAGCATCTCCCATGGAGGTAGCCCTTCAGACTGGACAGCTGATGGCAGTCACACAGGGCCAGGTCCGGGCAATACGCTGGGTGTGAAGGGGGGCATTGTTGTGAAGTAGAAGAGGATGCCATATGCCTCTCTTCCTCACATTTCCCTGAATGGCTGCTGCAAACACCAAACCTTGGGACTGGCCAGCTGTGGGGGGTGTCTTGTGTCTTTTAATCATACAGACTATCCTTCAACATCATAACAAGATTGTGTGCATTGTCCTACCAGCACTGGCTTGGACCTTGAAGCACAGCCATCCTTCTATTGTTTCAATAGACTCAACACTAGCTTATCAAAAGTACAGAACAACTTACATTTTTATAATTTACAAAGTTACTGCTTATCTGAATCAAATATCTCAGAAAGAACAGAAATGACATATTGTAATCCTATTTCATCTGAGAAAATGATCCTACATCACAAAATAAAACATGTAAATAAGGTAAGTGAAGGTCAGTGAAATTTAGAGAATAAGTTGGTCCTAATCTGATAATGGCCTAAAATATCGGGCAGCACCAACCGAATAGTCGGCATCGGCAGGCACAAGATGGTGAGCCGATCCACGGTAACTGAAGTGCTGCAACGTTAGGCTGTTCAGATGAAGCCTGATGGGACAGTGCTCTCAGCCACTGGAAGAGAAGGTGGTCATTCCAAGAGTGTAATTTCTCAAATATTGAAGCTGCACGAAGAAATAAAGTACTCAAGTCTTGAAAACGCCTGAGAGTACACAAGAAAAATCTATAAGGAGGCTCTCAGTGGGGGATCGGTTCGACATTGCCAATTCAGTGTTGAATAGGGCAAGAATTTCAATGTACATTAGGACTGAAGGCCAACTCCACACTGACCAAGCCTCTCATCAGTATGAAGAATAGCCTTTGTTGGGAGCATTTTGTGTGGACGGAGTAGAACTGGTCCAAAGTTCACTTCAGTGACAAAAGAAAAGTTTAATTTAGTTGGGGAAGCATTATGTTCAGCATCAAATTGGGGAAAGACTGAACCCAAAGTGTGTGAAGTAAAGTTTAGAGGAGAAAGTGTCATGGTGTGGTGGATGCTCTCTGCAGCAGGAGTGCCGCCTCTCATACAGCTACAGTACATGGGAAGGTGAATGCTAACGTGACCCACAACCTCTTTCAGCAACGTGCAGACCCATCCCTGTGAGCATCAACCACTAGCCAGACATTTTTATGCGTGCCACTTGCAGGACTGCAAAAGGGGTGAAGCAATTCTTAAAGAATATTGAAGGGATGAAATGTCCAGGCCAGAGTCCTGATCTCAACCCAATTAAGAATCCATGGAAGATAATGTAATTGGAAACAAAGTTATGCCAGAGACACCCGCTAGAGTTATCAAACTGTGGAAAAAGATCAAGCCCAAGCGGTGCAACACATTGGTCAGGTCCTGTGGGTGCTAAAGTCATTGAAAAGCAAAGGCCTCGACACTTCCTACTAAATGTGGAAAGCTGTAATCGTCAAAAAGCTTTGACAATATTTTATTTGCAGATCATTGTAACAGTTCTCTAATTTTGACCACTGTAGTTTTCCAAAAATCAAATGTTTTTCGTTGAATTCATTTTTGTTGCCTTGGTTATTTGAAAAACATTCTAATAGAGCAGTAATCAGACCTACAGCTACTATGACTTTTGAGCTGTGACTGTCGTCAGTATTTGGAAAAAAAAAAAAGTCAAATGAACATCTGGGCAGTGCTTGTTGGTTTATTAAACACTAACACATTAGAATAAACATCATCACTAACACAACAAAGTCTTTCGCATTTTTAAAACAAGTCAGTATTTTAGGTGACCTTCAGACTTCAACTCCAGGAAAGTCTCAGTTGTGCTCAGCGGAGTCTTCGGGGTTGGCACTTTGCTAAATAATAACATTTATGGAAATGAGTAATTTTCCCCAAAAGGCTCAGCATTAAAATAATGAAAATCTATTTATACTTCTCTGCAGTCGTCATTGCATTGATTGTGACCACTGAAGACCTCGACAGAGCTGCCACCACGCTTCACAGAGAGCAGCGGACAGGCCCCAGTGTACTTCGGCTACCTCTTCTCAGTAGTTGTCGCCCCAAGCTCAGAGGTCCTCAGTGTACCACAGCCTCGTCTGGTTGTTGCTTTTCTGCAACATTAAAAACCAGAGATGACAATAGTTTCTTAGCTCCAATATGCCCTACAAGTTAGTTTCTTTCAGGACTTCTTCACATGTTCATTGATGCCAGATGGCAGCCAGATGCTGAGCAAACAAAAGAAGGAAGTGAACTTTAAACACCAGTCATTAAAAGCAGATAACATTTTGGGGTCTTCCACCGCATTTCAAGTCTTTTTTTTTTTCTTTCTCCCCAATGTCTTTATTTTGAACAGCAGATTTTTAACACCCCGTTTGGTGTTCTATTGTGTACCGATCAACAGACTTGTTGACACAAAACTGATCTTATATCTGTCAAAATGTGTTGTTCTAGCCATCTTATTTGTATCTTAGGTTTCTGGAAAACACCAGAATTTCACTTTACTTTTATTTGTATCCCAATTTTATAAAGCATATTCAAGACCAAACAACTACTTACTGACTGCCAACTAACTTTAAAAATAAAATTTCCTAGAGTGATCCCAGACTTTAACACACTACTCTATATAATTTATCTGGCAATTATTGATGATTTAAAATAACCTGCATTTTTGTATAGTGAGTGTGAAAATCAGTCATATTTTTGGTGCCTAAGACAAGAAAAGAGACCTAAATTGAAGAATGTATTTTTTATTATAGGACTTGACACTGCCCATGAAGACATCTTTGTAATTCAGAAAGACGACGGGCATTTAGTCTAGTCAAGCCAAACCATCTACTGTAGACAAAAACAACAACAAGAACTTCATGAGCTGTGATCAGACAGGAGCGGGTTTGATTCTTCGGTAACTGAAAGCTTTCCGCCCTAATATAGCCTAATATATATATTATATATATTCATTAGTCTGTATATATTTACATTATGAATATAGACATCCAACATTAAAAAGTTTGAAGTAAAAAAAAAATTGACGAGTATGCAGAATTACTGTACGCTGTGTCCATTTGTATTTCAGCTTGCTCTCCTTTATAAGGTTTTAATATTAACCAGGCCATATCCACCACCACAGTACTCTCGGCACTGCACACCGTAGCACACAAGTCTCTGTAGATTAGCAATGCACTGCAGAACTACAATGTACTCTCTAATGTGTTGTAATTGTCTTTGAAGCTTTTCAACTCGAGGAAATGTTTGGGTCTCTTGCTCTTTTGACTGGAAGGTAAGTAGGTTACTTGGATGGTGGATGGAGAGGACGTCTCAGGAGAGCTGGTCAGGTCTTTAGCTGCACACTGATGCTGTTCACGTTGGCTGTTCTCCCCAGTACATGCTTTTAGCCTTCAAAAATAAAACATTTTAAAATATTATTTTTCTTATATCATTTTGATTAAGAAAACTCTTTTTCAAATCACTGGTATAAAAAGTGCATTTGGTTTTATTAAGCCACAATGGTCCATTTTTCTTAGTCACTGCATAAACCCAAGAACAAAGGAGGAGACGCAGTGCCACCCTTTGGCTAAGTTGGAAATCCACATCATATTACGTTACTCAAAGAAACAGGCCATACAATAAGGCCATGTAAAAATAATTTATTTGCTTTAGATATCCGATTAATTAAGCCTTCTTACTGTGTTTTCTGAGGTATTTTTCCTTAGTTTCTTGCTCATTTTATTTATATTTTTAGCAGAAATAAAAGTTCCAGTCTTCTTGCATTTCCAATGACCAAGTTACATTCTCAATCTACCTTTAAGGAGCTGGTAGACTATATCGAGTCAGATAAAAGGAAAACCAGATCTTACAAAGATGGGCATCTATTTTGGTTTTTTTATTTCTTGACAAAAGACTTTAAAGCATTTTAAACAGTAATAAGTTAACTTTGCAGTCCTAAACACAGTTAAATATGGACTGTAGTGCAAAGTGGTATGTTACTTTCAGGAAACAAATGAAATTTCTGATTATCATGTAAGAAATAATTATTAAATGTGAATCCATAAGATATCATTAAAATAAAATACAATGTACAGTAAACAAAAAAACTTACTGGTAAGCTGAACAGCCACAGCACAAGTACCTAAGAATGACCGATCCCACTGATAGTCAGTCACGTGACACTCTAGGACAAAGTGGGCACTGAACGTTCTGCTTGGCTTTCGAGGCACACCAGGCCTGTCAAGAAAGCTGACTTAACAGGGATGCAGACATTCAGCTGCACAATACCCACACTTCCATTCCAAAGTAACGGGCTGAACTCCAGCTTGTACCAGGATCTCCCTGGACTTTATCAGACAACAAAGGTGTACATCAGAGTTGCACTGACATCTCTTCAGAGGCCCCTCAGAAGGTGCAAAATGGACTAAAGCAAGGACAAAGATCTATAATTCAAGGGGTTGACAACTAAAATGGATAGAAGAACCCACCTACTGAAACACGCGGATTTCCTAATTGGAAATGACTTTGATGAAATCAGGTGAAGATTCAACCTTCCCTTAAAACTCTCTGCACCATCCTGAACAAGCTCTCTAGGATACTCGCCGGACACTCATTGAACTCCCCGAGGATTCTCTCGGGGGACCCTCTGATATTCTCTCAGGGTTGGAGAAATATGCAAAATGACCTTCTGAAACCTAAAAGTCATGAGCCGCCCTATCCATTAGGAGCTGAAAAGGTGAAACTCTTTTTTTCCTTTGTGAGCCTGAGAGCAGAGATCCAGTCTGCCAAGCTAAGCACTGAGCCCTGTTTACTTTTGAGAAGCCATTACTTCAAGGGAACATCAGCATTTACAACACTGTGCCAGAAAGGCTAACACCTTTTCCTTATGAAGTGGCAAAAGACATCAGAAGGAAAGCTGAAGAAGCAGCAGCACAGCACAGACAAAGATCACGTAAGGGAAAATGTACACTGCAATGTATGAAGAATCCTCCATCTGAACCTGGACCAACAACAAAGCAACACCTCCAAACAACATTGGACATCATCCCCACAGACTTGGTATCATAAAGCTGTTTATCTGTGTAAGGATAAAGCAGAACTCTAAATACCAATGAACAGCAAGCCTGTATTTGTCTGTTTAGTCTGCCTACGTCCAGTCTTATACGTCAACATATATGCTGTTATTTTTTTTTTTATAATTCTTGTGTTTATTAATGAATAGTATGATTCTACTACTTAAAATGAATGTGCATCAGTTACCTTGCTGTAAGTCTAAAGGTCAGAGGCCAGTCTCCTAAAACAGAGAAAGGTAAGGTAAATAAAGCAGGGGCCTTGTCAGAGTATTGGCTTAACTACCGGTAATTGCAGAAGGCAAAACTGATAATTAACAAAAGTTAAAATTTCTTTTTAAAATCCCACATTATTATGGTGTCCTTGATTATTAATAAAACAAAAATCCTACAACACATAATAAATTTCCTTACAAAGAAACGGCAATTGAGGCAACAGGTTTAAGTCTTTTTTCCATTTTCCCAATCCAACACTGAATTATGTAACTCACAAAGGCTTGATTTAAAGAACATCACTCAAGATGTACATAATTCCAGTAGTTAGGAATACAGATGTATAATTCACTGTTTCATTCCATTAGAAATTCGTACTCTATGCATATTGGCTAAAAATATTTTTAAAATTCATAAAAGCCAAGCAAATTTACACCTTTTATTGGCTAACTAAAAAGATTACAATATGCAAGCTTTCAAGGCAACTCAGGCCCCTTCTTCAGGCAAGATGTAAATTCATAACATAATTTTAGCATTACATGTAATTTGCCTTTGTGATATTGCGTTAATTACAAAATTATGTTTTAGTATCAATTTCACCCTTTAACAAAATGATTTTTTTTTTTTTTTTTTTTTTTTACACAATCCTTTCGGCAAGTAATTTAAAATCTGCTATGAAACTCCTACATCTTTTCACTTTAGGAGCTCTGAAACGAAAAGCTGCAGCAAATTGCTCTTTGGAAAGCTAAATCAGTAACGGCTGTAACATACTTCAAAACGGAGTACAATCAATAAATATCAAAAAACTTAACTGTACTAGATTGGGACCCTTGTGGCAGCCTTATGATTCCAGATATGTATATTTATGTGTATTTACTGTATACACTTTTACTATATATAAGCATTTCAATTTCCATAATGCTGACACTTGAATTTTCCTAGCAATATTCAGCAAGTGCATGGCATATTATAGTAGATGTAAATCAATAAACACTATCTTTAACTCCCAGAATGAAAAATTGGGTGGGATACGCTATTCTCACAGACCACATAAACACAATGATCTGGCTGAGAACTGAACCTATGTAAGCATAATGTTTACATATAATTTAAAATACTGTACATTACCAGTAAAAGAGGAAAAACAAACAAGTAGTAATGGTAGTAATGGATAAAACTACCAGGTTTCATTTTTGCCTATTCTATTGTGAAATTGATACAAGAAATTATTTTGCAATCAAGCAGCTCACTAAAACTGGTCTCTAGGAGTTTATAAAGAACATTGCTTGCTAAATTGTTTGTCAACACAAGGCACCCCTTAAATTAGTAATTCTTGGAAAATGAGCCCATATGTAAAATAAGGCGGTAGAAATACCCCTTTGAAATTGGACACAACTAAACACAACCCAGGCAGAAACACATACTCGGACAAAAACTAATTTAGTGAGGAAATGCAATTCAAACCCATAGTATTTAAGAAAATGTTGTGCAGCTCTGGAATCTCATTTACATAACTTTGAATGGATTCCCACATGAAAATATGCGTGAGCCAAAAAACGGGAACATGCCTTACACCAAATATAAAATCTGAATTACAAAACCTGGTGTACACACATTTGTACACAATTTACAACAGGATTTTGATTTATAAAGGTAAATAACCATATGTGAATATGCCTTGAACTCTGCATGGTTCCACCCTGAAGCAAGCGTATAAGGACTATGTTAATGAACTTCAGACATTTACAATCGCGATGCTGCAGACCTTCATTGGCTGGTACAGCAGCCACCCACCTGAAGTATCCAGCCATTGCCAATTGCATTTGGGGAGTTCTATGGCACACTCTGTACTGTATTGTAGTTCCTCTCCTCTGCGCTCTGGGCTTGACAAAAGGTGTAAGGCACCAGAACCTGAGCTGGTAGCCACTATGATTTGCCACATGTAATGACATGATTTCTATTACAATAACTAGTATCAATCATTTATGGCTTTCAGGAGAGCTGGCAGGAGTTGAATGCTCTCAAAGATATTCCTGACCTATCAGCCAGATCCCTCTGGTAGGTTACCTGTTGTCAGCAAGTCAATTGTTGTTAAAACCAAGATATAAACAGGTGGACTTTGATTCCGAGTAGTCTGTCTTTCCAATGCCAGGGACAACTCAGCATATAGGTCCAGCAGAATAGCTTTTGAAAGTCTAAATTGACTCAAAAGCCATCACCATGGGCAAAAAAAATTCAGCCAGTTCCTAAAAGCTTGTTCTCTTCTTATATCACCATTTGTACAGTTTACAAGGTGTGCCACATAAAGGAAGTAAACCACACTTGTGATTTTACTGTTCTTTGGATTCTAATCATTAAAAGTGACAAGTAGACTATTTAAAGGCAGACAAATATTTGGTGCAAATAAGCAGCAATTAGGAGACTAAAATTGAGTCTATACATCTTACTCAAGGCTTTTCAGGTTTAATACATTTGTCACGTCACCCCATATTACAATAGCAAAATATAATCATGCATCTGGTTTGACTGCATTTCTCTACTTCACCAAGGGTGTCATTTCTCCAAAATGTTGCATATGGATAAGTCACAGTTGCTGTAAATATATGCAAGCTTCCACATCAAGCTCTTTTAATAATCTTGACTTGGCTCCAGCAGACCCCCGTGACCCTGTGTTCGGATTCAGCAGGTTGGAAAATGGATGGATGGATTGTGTGGAAAGCTGCACAAGCACATTTCAAGCCTCTTTTGGGCACATCCATGTTCTAGAAATCTGACCCCTGGTATTTCAGATCTTTCCTGCTTTTAACAACTTTAATTTAATTTAAAGTGCATGCTGTTCAAGGCATCTTCTCATTATCCCCAGTGCACTACGGCTGTCTGATGGGAATTGCAGTCTCTGTGTTAGCACTGCCACAAGGTTGTAAATGATGTGACAATATGGAAAAGCATTTTTCCTCCCAAATACACATTAAACATCTTTCTTCCTGTGTCTTCCACATTTACAGTCAGTCTAAAGGCCTTCTCTAAATAAACTGTATACATGTGACATCTGATGGACTATCTATTTGGCTTTGGTTTGAATTCTAAAAATAGTACCAAAGGCTTCCAGTAAAGCTTCTTCGGTTTACTACTGTACAGTGGGGTACATGCACACTGCAGCTAACTTTTGATTTTCACTCATATATGACAAAGCTGATCTTTTTAGACAACTGTGGACAGCAAAATCCAAATGGATTCAGAACTTTGGTATATGGTACTAAGCCCAATACAGAGATGGACAAATTTGATGGTACCCTTACAGCTCATTGAAAGTGCTGTACACCTTCTGAAAATAGATTAAATAAAAATTGTCCAATGTACAACTGAATGCCTTTGGTATGGTATCAAGTAAAACAAAGCAATTTTGAAAAGAGATAAATCATTTCTTATTCTACAAAGATATTCTAAAATAGCCTGGACACATTTGTTGGTACCCCTAGAAAAGGTCAGAAATAATTGGATTAGAGCGATTTTTCAAACTAGCGGTTTTCTTTAATTAGTATCACACATATCTACAATCGTGCAATTAATCATTCAGCCTATTTAAATGGAAGTAAAGTAGCCAGCTCTGATGTTTGTTGTCATCTGATGAAATCAAAAAGAAAATTATAGACAAGCATGTAAAACAAAGACTGTAAGACCACCATCCCATAACAGTCTGATGCTCCTGTGACAACAAATGCAAATATTACTAATAAGCTTAAGGTCCATGGGACTGCAGCCAACCTACAGAGGTTGCAAGAGAAAAATCAACCCCAGAATCTCTTATCCAGCACAGGCTATTTGTGCTAGTGAAAAATCACTGCTAAAACTGTCCTTACCTCTTGCTGGAAATCTACAGATTCTTTTTCTCTTTCTGTCTGGAAGTCTGCCCTTCCTAATCTGATCCTTTTAGAGTGGTCAGCAGCAAGGATCAATGGTTCATATTGATAAATACATGGATTCAATACATCTGGTCCCAGCACTGATGCACCAATGTCCTGGCCACAACACTTATTTTTCATAAGGTTGATGCGGTGTTGTTCCCTCACTTGCTGGTCCCTCATGGCCCTCTTATTATTTTGTTGTAGCTATCAATTTTTAATGTAGCAGGATTGGGTTAGGTTGTGTTATATGGTGGTGGCCACCAAGCATGAGGTTTTACCTTGTTGTAATTACAATCCAAATAATTTGCGTTCCCTATTAATGTGTCTGCTTTATCTTTTAATAAAAATTTGATCACAAAAAAAAAAAAAACATGATGAATGACAGTACAGACTGCATGTCAATGGAAAAATTGCAAGGTAGCACACTTAATTAGCATTTGGGGTGACTGTCAACAGCAGATAAAGCCGAGTCACTATGTAAAAACACCACACTAAACAGCTGCTACAAATTAGCTTTCCAGTTTCTTTTTCCTTGCCATCACAAGCTGATAAATCTCCAGACAGCCGGCACTGAAAACAATGTGGAGCAGTCAGCATGCTGTTGATCTTCCTGGTTATCTAATTAATTTGGGTCACACCTGTCTGACATTTTTTGTTTATTAACTTTAGAATTGATAAATCAATTGTACACACATTGGATTTGGATCGCCTGAAAAATTAATTTGAAGTTTTAAATAAATAAAATAAATAAATGAGTACTGATTCACTTTCACCTGTACCACGATTGTACCCAGATAGTATATTAAAGAAGAGGCAAAAGGTGTCACATCACTCTGTATGTTTAAGTCTGTGGTCTTGTTTTAGTAACACTGAATGTACAAAAATACAGTAAGTTCAGCTGCTTTCGATTTTCAATAATACTAGGAAGCTATTGATTGATGACTTTGCGCAAATTCAGCAGCACATCCACCACTCTTTTCCATATTACAGTTCATTACAGCTGTTCAATGGTCCCACTTGCTCCACAGTTCTCTTATTTAAAGAGCATGTTGAGCACCACCCTCTTTCCCTTTCTAATAATCCTCTTCAAACAGCACAGAACGTACCTGATTCAGTGTTGGCTTGCTGCCACCATCTACTGACAGAAGGGTGTTTTGCAGCTATTAGGATGAGAAAAGAACATGGCTGCAGTGCCAAACCATGGTACTGCTATGGAAGCTGCAAGCCTTTTTAAAGATTACCACTGTATAGTGTATATACACAGACATGCATAAATACATTATTCAGTCTCAAAAACTATTTTCGTATCTTTTTGTCTCAGATTCCAAACTTAAAATATAGAATGGGATTTTCCTCCTGATCTTCAAACAGTATAGAGTGAAACAAAATTTCTAAAAAAGGTAAAACAAATCGAACTGTAAGATTTGTAAGTATTTCTAAACATAAGATTAACTTTTCTCTGGTGCTGGGCATTACCCTACCAACCCACCCAATTTAATGATGGTCTTAACTGTTATAGGATAACCGGTTCTCAATTTATGAGAATAAAAGAGTCCTAGGTTTTGCAAAGATTCAATAGTATGGTTGTGATTTTCCACAAAGCAAGCCAAACTGAAGACAAAAGAGTATTTAAAACAAGTAAATGCTAGACAGAATTATAGAGAACAGTTTTGGGGAAGATACAAAACCATCCTCAAAGACACTGAACATACCTTAGAGCTTAGTGTAGTCTATTAAATTAAAATGGAAAAAAAAAATTAAATTAAATGACAGCCACACTGCCTGGATTAGGCCAATCTCTAAACAAAAGGCCATGTCATATTTGCCAATTGTTCCAGTGATTTTCAGTTGTAGTCTTCATTTACATAATCTCAGCATGTGGGAGGTGCACTCCTGTGAAGGGCAGTCTCATAGTCTGACATACCCAGCAACTCACTTCAACTAGTCCACAACTCTCCCCAATGACAGTTGCAGTGGTGGGCTCTGTGAGCATAAGAGTCGACAATTAATGAATGATCATCTCAAAGTACAATGCACATAATGCATGTGTGTGTTTTGCAACTCACAAAAAGAAGATAAACGTGTAATTTTTGTTGGATGTGTCAAAAATGAGTGAACATGACTTTACTGGAAGGTAGGCACACATTCACTAAACTTTACATTCTCAGCTATTTTCAGTCATGTAAATTGACCTGGTCCAGCTATAAGATCAGCAACTTCAGTTAGGACGTCTTACATACCCAACAAGTACAATGTTGTGTAATACAGGAAAAAGTAGGGTGAAATGACACCTTCTATTGGCTAACTAAATAGATTATAAATGTAGGCTTTTGAGGCAGCTAAGGCCCCTTCATCAGGCAAGGTTGACATTGGCTTTAGTCAACAAACAAGAATAGTACTTTTCAGAGAGGCTACTGTGACACCAAGTGTCACTTTGAGTTGCAGAAGTCAGTGACTGCGACAGGAGAGGATATTAAAAGACTTTACGGAAGAACAGCAAGGAAAAAGCCCTGCATGAAAAGGAAACATGCCTTTAAAGAATTTGAAAAACACTAGTTGGAAGTTACTGTAAAGATGTGGCAGAAAATCCTGAGGTCCGATTAGACTAACCTGGACTGTTGTGGCTTGAACACTAAGCAGCATGTATGGTGTAAATCCAATACTACACATCAATCAAGTGTCGCCACCTCCACTGTAAAATGTAGTGGTGGGAGCATCACATAATGAAGATGCCTTTAAGCAGCAGCAACTAGCAAAACCTGTTCAGGATTGATGGGAAAAATGAATGTTGCACAACATAATAATATTCTCCACTCTGCTGGAAAGCTTAAACTGAGGAGAAAATTTGTCATGCAGTGAGACAATGAACCAAATGGAGAGAATTAAAATGAAGAAAATTGGTTCAACCAAGTAACGAAAGAGATTAATGGTTTATAAGTTTGTTCTTTTGTGGGTGGCACTTTCAAATAGTGTTGGACTGAGACATTAAAATTCTCAGTCATTTATGTGAGACAAAAAGTATACCTTTTCAAGACATTATATGTTTTATTATACACAGATACACCAGAAATTGAATCACAATCTAAAACTAAGAAAAATATAGTAAAACCTAACTACTGCATGTTTGAAGGAACTCTGCAAAAAAAAAAAAAAAAAAAAACCTTGGTACACTGCTTAAACAATACTACCAAGTTATTGCTTAAGGTTTTTTTTCTTGTTTTGAGCTAGTTAGGGTTATGCATTTAATAACAGTGGCTTTTGCTACATAAAAAAATAAATGATGGCTTCAAATGTTTTGATACTTTTTCCCCAATACTGTGACAGAGAAATTAGACTTTAAAAATATAGTGGCAGAAATATTTTAAAAATAATCTTATTCAAGTACTTTTAATGTCAACAATTCATGAGACAAGAAATATAAGGTAAACCCCAAATTAAAAATGTGAAGAAGAAAACTTTATGAATGTAAACGGAATATGTTCTTCAGTTTTACCTTGCTACAAGCAAGTATTACAATATTAGCAATTTACTTAAATTTTCATAACTTTTAAACCACTTATCAATTGAAATTCGCAACTCTGCTGCTGAATGTTCATGTAAAACTAAAATTACTAAAAACAGTGACGGTAAAAAACACAAAAATATAAATAAGCTTCTAAGGTTAAGATCTTGTTATACAAGGCGATTAAACACAGACACAGTCCTTATTCATCACTACATTTATAGGCTCACAGAACTGTCAGTCTACTGCAGCAGAGTCAGTGATCCATAAGCACCAGGTGACAGCTATAAAAAGATTCACAAGAAGCTGTAACTCACTTGTCAGAGCCAGTTATTCTTAACAAAAAAAGCATACAATTATATTCAGGACTGAACACCTGTCTTATGCACAAGACACAGAGAATATACTTAAGCAATCTCTGAACATGGACTGACTTTGGAAATTTTGTGCAATTTGAAAAGAAAAAATAAATACAAATTGAAAACACACGCTAGCCGACTACCATATGGCTTACTTGTATTTAAGGCAAAGAAAACTCAAGGGTTCAAGTTTCACTGATTTACTTACACAGCTGCAAGCTCAGTTAAGGCTTCTTGGTACTTCAAGTACTCTGCTTCACCAAATACCTTAAGAAGATAAGAAGACAATACTAAGCCATGCAGCAGCTTACATATATTATATATTACACCAAACAATATTATTAACAGAGGTAAAATGTGAACATGACCAATATAAATCTATCCGTGAATTAACATACTTAGATGGAACTTTTAAGACCCTGAAATTACTCACTTTTCTAAGAAAGAAAAAAAAATGTACTTGACTGTTTTTCTGACCAGGCTCATTTTTTTTTTTTTTTTCAAATTCTGAGTACTGTAAACCAAAACTAAATAAAATTAAAAAAAAAAAAAGTCATCTCTTACCCCAGTACCATGACGAGCCAAATCATAACCTTCTAGTAAAGTGTCTATTAGGTTCTTTCTAACTCCCTTAAAAGGCGAATTAGATGTACTCAGTTCCAAAAGAAACGTTTTGAAAGTTTTGCCAGTTAAAGACTTGGGATTTTTCCCAATATCATGAAAGGGAATATCTGAAAGAAACAAAAAAAAACAGCATGGTTTTGAAGAATGACAAAAAAATTAACCAATAAATAAATAAATGACAATATAAAACAGTATGAAAATGAACATTTTTATGACTACTCTACAGAGTCAAAAAAAATTTAATAAACTGATAAACATACAAATAAATATAGCGGTTACTTCAGGACTAGTCAGCAAATACTCCCAGAGGGGCATTATTTTGGTGCAAGTCTTTAATTAATGAATACTGAAACTAGCAGTATAATAGCTGGCACTAGAATACCTAAAATGATCAGAGGAAAATTCACCTTTTTTGTACAAAAGTGAAGCCAAAACATTAACCCGTGTGGCAGTAAAGGTCAATTTTGAAAATAATTACACAACAAATTCAACATATACTGCCTGCAACTTTCATCTCAACTCGACAGATGGCGCACTGAGAAACAAAACAGAAAGATGTCATTTGAATGGTTTAAAGAACTGCAGGTACAAACAGAAGTTGATACAACTAGTTAGAGGCTCATTAGTTAAACATGTAGCCATGAAAGAAAACACTTCTCTAAAATGTACAGCAATGATAAAACAAGCTGCTTTTCTTCTACTTGCTGTTAAAGTGATTTACAGCATGATTTTAAAAAAAATCTAACGTGCAAAAACAAAAACAATTTGGACATGAGCATCAGTAGGTGTTGTGCCCTTTCAGTAATTATTTATTGCTCTGATACTGATCTTTCTGATCGTAAAATAGGTCATTATGATAGCACTTGACAAGAAGAATTTATAATTAATTGCAGAATTACGATATTTGAGGGTTACTCTAGAGTGCCTCTTTCTCTTGCACGATTTGGCTCAAAAACCAACTAGCACATCGTCATCTCATAACAGGCTAAGTTTTGAGTTTGGTATTTTTCCGTCCAGCCATTTTAGTTAGACTATCCTCAAGAAATTACATACACACACCATCGAGATATTGATGTTTCCAATATTAGGAGACCTTAAAATGCCGATTTTCATCAAAAACCAGAGACTGAAATTTTCGAAGAATCTAAAGCTTTCGCTCCTCCCCAACAGATGATAGGTTATGGTAGAGGAGGGCACAAAGCAAAAAATTAGGTGCAGCTAATCCTGTATTGACAAGTGACTTATGTTTCTGTATGCTTACATTATAAAACTTTCCAGGTTAGACAGGCAAAATGGAAAAAATACATACAACAGCTGTAATATTTGATATTTTGAATAGGGAGAAGAGTAGTGTAGTGGATAGCAGTGCTCATTTACAGCTACAGGGATTTAATCCCAGTCCAGTCAATGCTTGTATGGCAGTTGCATACTCTCAAGAGCCTCCATTGGTTCTATCTGGTTTACTCCCTTATCTTGAAGATGTGTAGAACTGGATAAATGGAGACTGTAAACTGGCTGGGAAAGACCTGTGATGGATTAGCAATCATTTTAGGGGTTGTTCAGAAAATGAGGGGAAAGATATGAATTTCGTCTTTTTTTTTTTTTTTTTTTTTTCTTCACTGAGCCGCTCAAAGGGCATCAAGGTGCCCCTCTGTTAGAGAAAGTGATTGTAGTTAAAGAGTTGGTATACAGAAGAGTACATGGGGCCTGGGAGTAAGATGGTTTGGTCCTTAGTTATTATAGACAGCAAATCAGTTACTTGAGTATTTCACTACAACTGTCTATTTTAAATACCTATGAATAATAAAAACAGCAAAAAGTAGTAGTAAAAAAAAAATAAAACAAACTAAAAAATTAAATTACATTAATGTCTCATCAAAAACAATATTATGAATTACTTTATCCTCCAATTTATATTCTATAATTTTTTTTTGTATTTCTGTTCACATATTGTTTGGGATATTCTTCTCTTTCTCATTTATTGGACAATTCTCTTTGTTCTTGATTTTTATTATAGGCAGCTTTTTCATTCATTTTCTTTTTTTCGACATTCTTTATCGGCACTTGCTACCGTTTTTCTATCGCGATCTAAAATTTGATGTTCCTGAATTGATCATTTGCTTTTCTGCCTTGATATTATAACTGACTGAATTGAAGGGCGAGTTAAGAGCACATAGAATGTCAAGGGGTGGTACAGAGAGAGGCTGAGCGCAGTAGGAGTAATGATTGGGCGAGCAGTGTGGAGGGGAGTGGTCAAAACTGAATAACGCGGACACAACGGAAAACTTTTTTAATGTAACTAGGGAGCTTCGCTCGTCCACCCCCGCGTTTGGTTTAGTGGATATACAATTTAAAGAAATTGTTATTTTCATGGGAATTGTTGCATATGCATTATTTTCACTTTTACTTTAAAACTTTTGTAAAAACAATACTTGTCCTTTATTTTCGGCCCCAGGTGTGGTTACATCTCTTTCTCGCAGGACGTATAATGCTGCTCGCGTTGTGAAGGGGGTGCGGCTGAACGCACGCTAAGGAGATGCCATCAGGTCTTCTGCTGTCTTTCTGCTGCTGGCGAGCTGCGTGTTCTGCTTGCACGATTTGCCTGGTCATTTCAAAGCCTGTACAGCCGGGGTACTCAATAGGCGGACTCCGGTCCGCATCCGGACCCAAATACGGTTAAATCTGGACCGACGCCAAAACAAACATGCAAATTTAATCATAATCCAAATGAGTTCTCAATGAAGTGCGCAATTGTGATTCCGCGCGATATATCTTTGAGGTTTCTACTCGGTTTGGTTGCTTCATCTATGTCCAATCACAGCAGTTGTAACAGTATCGTTCCCACTACTCCCCGCCTCCCCCCCAATACTCGCTCGCTCATTCATGGCAGCCAGATTTATGTACCGGTCACATGCTCTGGGTCAGGCCGGTGAACAGGCAGTCTCATCACTCGCAGGCAGTACAAATTTCGATAACTGAATTTTTTTTTGCTGATTGAAAGTGAAGATGGCTGGCTCAAGACAGTACATTGATAAGAAAAGAAAAGTTGATTTTGAAAACCGCAAATTTAAGAGTGAGTGGACAGAAAAATATGCGTTCGTGCTCCCCGTGGGAAGCAGAAAACCAATGTGTTTAATCTGCAACGAGACGGTAGCAATAATCAAAAGTGGTAATGTGAAACGCCATTATGAAACCAAGCATGCACATTTTGAACAAAATTACCCTCAGAACTCAGAGGTAAGGACCATAAAAATAAACCAGCTGAAATCATCATATGAAGCTACAAGCAGTGTAATAGTTAGATCAGCCACACAACAGGAGCGGGCAACAGAAGCCTCACTTAGAGTAGCATGGGTCCTGGGAAAAAACAAGAAACCCTTCTCTGATGCTGAAGTAGTCAAAGAGTGTATGAGTGAAGTGGTGACTGCACTGTTTGAAGGGACTCAAAAGGATGAAATAATCCAGAAAATAAACCAAATACCCTGTTCTGATTCCACTGCTGCAAGACGAGCTGAAATACTCGCTGATGATTTGCTTGAACAACTTAGTTCTGCTATAAAAAAAGCCAAATTCATTTCATTGGCTGTGGATGAATCCACAGATATCACGGACAATGCACAACTCATGGTCTTTGTCAGATTTTTTGATGAAGAAAAGGGAGAATTTCATGAAGATGTTTTGGGTCTCACAAACCTCCATGGACACACAAGGGGGGATGATATCTATGAAGCAGTGACACAGATGCTTAGAGACAGAGCGATAGACCTGAAGCATGTTGTTTCCATTGCTACTGATGGCGCACCATGTATGATTGGGAAAGAGAGGGGATTAGTGTCACGCTTGAGAACTCACCACCCTGACCTCATGGCATACCACTGCATAATTCACCAGATGGTTTTGTGTGCCAGCCTTGGAGAAAGGTACTCAGAAGTAATGACAACAGTCATGAAACTAGTCAATTATCTGAGAGCATCCTCTGCTTTGCAACATCGTTTATTGCGCTCATTTCTAATAGAGGTGAATGCAACATTTGATGATTTGCTCCTTCACAACAATGTCCGGTGGCTTAGTAAAGGCAAGGTACTGGAGCGTTTTTGGGCACTGCGGAAAGAGCTGGAGACATTTCTGTTGGATCAGAAGAGTGCAAAAGCCACACCGTTTGTGGATTTCATGAAGAATGACGAGAAAATGGAAATTGTTGCTTTTCTAACGGACATTACTTCCCATCTTAATGACCTTAATATGAAGCTCCAAGGCAAAAACAGCACAGTGTGTGACCTCATGTTAGCTGTCCGTGCTTTCCAGAGGAAGCTGGAGGTGTTCAAATGTGACTTACAGCAGGACCTGCTTCACTTCCCAAGACTTTTGGATCAGACTGCAGGAAAACATCACCATCACAATTATGCTGAATTCCTGGACAAGCTGATTAAAAATTTCCAAACTCGCTTTGAAGATTTCCCTTTGGGAAAACAAGTCTTGCTGTGCATCGAAAATCCATTTCTTGTAAAAAATATTGCAGAATTCTCAAATGAAGCCACAAAAGTCTTCCAATGGGCCAGTGCTGCTTCTCTGCAAACAGAGTTAATTGAGCTACAAGAAAACCTAGCACTGCAGGAATCTCACTGTGACCTTGTCACCTTCTGGACAAAGATGGTTACTGCGGCAGGTGTTCCTCTCCTGCAGAAGATGGCCCTTCAAATTCTTACAATGTTTCCCTCAACGTACTGCTGTGAATCTGCCTTTTCCACTATGAACATGGTGAAAAACACATACCGCAACACCCTCACCAATGAACATTTACATCAGTGCCTCCGCCTTGCCCTCACACCTTTTATGCCCAAGTTCAAACAACTGGTGGCACAAAGAAGGTGTCACCTTTCACAATAAAAAGGCCTACCATGTCATTTTTTTGTGTATAGTTCTAAAGTTTGGGGATTGCCTTTTTTTGGAGTTCTCTATTTGGAATTTGACCGTCACTTTTCCGGACCTCAGACTGAATGGAAATTTAGTAAGTGGACCTTTCAAATTTATATTTGAGTAGCCCTGCTGTACAGCATCTGTTCTTTTGTCACTTCGTGTCTCTGCTGCTCGCGTTGTGAAGGGGGAAAGAGGGGGTTTAGGAGGGTTAGGGTGGCTGAACGCACGCTAAGGAGAAGCGGTCGGATCATCTGCTGGCTTTCTGCTGCTGGCAAGCTGCACGTTTTGCTTGTCGTTGTTTTAAGAGCTGGGAGCACATGAAGCATGTCTGCCAAAAGCAATCCAGCAACTGCTAGGTTAGATGTCAGTGGACTTGTTTTAAATGATGTCTCACTGCCTTGTCTCACATGACGTTGCAAAACAATACTTGTCCTTTATTTCTGGCCCCGGGCGTGGTTAAATCTCTCTTGCAGGACGTTTAATGCTGTATGTGTTGTGCGATGGGGAAGGTGTCTGAACACATGCTAAGGAAATGCTATCGGATCATCTGCTGTCTTTCTGCTGCTGTCATGCTGCCCGTCGATCATTTTAAAGCCTGTACAGCAGCTGTCCTTTTGCCACTTTGCGTCTCTGCTGCTGGCATTGTGAAGGGTTGGGAGGGGTTAAAGCGTGGCTTGAACGCACGCAAGGAGAAGCGGTCAGATCATCTGCCAGGTTTCTGCTGCTGGCGAGCTGCGTGTTTTGCTTGTCGTTGTTTTAAGAGCTGGGAGCAAGTTAATGTGTCTCTCGCGGGACTTCAAATTGTCTTCCGAGAAGATCACGTCTCATCTCCCTAGTCTCCCTCCCAAAGATTTTTTTTTTTTTTTTATAATAGAGAGATGGATTTAATTTACAATTTTACTTGTTCACTTGAACTAATGAGCATGTATTAAATAATGCATTACCATTTCCCACTGCCACGAACCACTTTTTCCCATGCAAGTGTCTTCACGACTCACCCCGTCTTCTTCGGTCGATTGTCACAACAGCGTGGAGAGTACCCCTTGGTGAATCAAGTGTGATTATCAAAGCTAGAGGTGGATAAGGCACAATCATTTGAGCAGTGACTCAGCATAACCACCATTATAAATAGTAGCAACTTGTGACCTACCAGCAGCAGCCTGGTCATGACCAACTGGTTGAGAAACATGCATATAAAACACTATGAATGCTGCTTTGCTTATAATGCATAGAATAACTTATTTGAACTTGCCTGTTTGTGTCTTAGTAAAGTAACAATTTAAATCTATTGGTAAATACCAGACAAAATGTACACAGTTATACCGAAAAGGCTTTACCTGAAAAAAAAAAAAGCATTGAGCTGCAGAGATATACAGAGGGGTTTCAAATCAGGCACTAGTACTGTATGCACCTCAGACCACATAATCACAACAATATTTCTCAATCATGACAGAGAAGGGTCCATAGTTATTATGCACTGACAGCTCAATTAGGGGTATAGTAATCCCTCGCTATATCACGCTTCGCCTTTCGCGGCTTCACTCCATCGCGGATTTTATATGTAAGCATATTTAAATATATATCGCGGATTTTTCGCTGCTTCGCGGGTTTCTGCGGACAATGGGTCTTTTAATTTCTGGTACATGCTTCCTCAGTTGGTTTGCCCAGTTGATTTCATACAAGGGACGCTATTGGCAGATGGCTGAGAAGCTACCCAACTTACTTTTCTTTCTCTCTCTCTTGCGCTGACTATCTGTGATCCTGACGTAGGGGGTGTGAGCAGGGGGGCTGTTCGCACACCTAGACAATACGGACGCTCATCTAAAAATGCTGAAAGATTATCTTCACGTTGCTACCTTCTGTGTGCAGCTTTTAAGTATGCTGCACGGTGCTTCGCATACTTAAAAGCTCAAAGGGCACGTATTGATTTTTTTTATCTCTCTCGCTCCTGACGGAGGGGGTGTGAGCTGCCGCCTTCAACAGCTTTGTGCTGCGGTGCTTCGCATACTTAAAAACCAAACAGCCCTATTGAACTGTTTGCTCCTTTGAAGAGGAAGATATGTTTGCATTCTTTTAATTGTGAGACTGAACTGTCATTTCTGTCTTGTCATGGAGCACAGTTTAAACTTTTGAAAAAGAGACAAATGTTTGTTTGCAGTGTTTGAATAACGTTCCTGTCTCTCTACAACCTCCTGTGTTTCTGCGCAAATCTGTGACCCAAGCATGACAATATAAAAATAACCATATAAACATATGGTTTCTACTTCGCGGATTTTCTTATTTCGCGGGTGGCTCTAGAACGCAACCCCCGCGATGGAGGAGGGATTACTGAACTGTTAACTACCAGTAAGTACTCTTTTCTTTACTTATGCAAGGTTAATTCCAAATTTGTATGGTGGAAAGAACAGTGTATACATAATCAGAAAAATTAACCAACCTGATGTTCTAATGGCATCCAAAGCTCTCATTCTATAAAGGTAATTATAGCAACCTGCAAGTAAAAAAGTAAATAATAAAAACATTTTAAATGGCAAAAAATGAAAATAACATTTCACTTACATTTGAAAAAGCTGATTCTACTTTGACATAATTAGACTAGATTCTTTTTATATTAGGAAAAGTTCAGGTGAAGTTCACAAATCATTTAACAACTCTGGTTTTAAATAAATATTTTCTTATGAATGTGAATGATTGAATATAAACTTTTTATTTTACTATTTTTATGTCTGAGCCTCTGCGGTGGGTTGGCACCCTGCCCGGGATTGGTTCCTGCCTTGTGCCCTGTGTTGGCTGGGATTGGCTCCAGCAGACCCCCGTGACCTTGTGTTCGGATTCAGCGAGTTGGACAATGGATGGATGGATGGATGGATGGATGGATGTCTGAGCCTGTCTTTAGTTTATTCCTGTACTACTCTCTTTGCTGAAGCCAATACCTAAAAATGGGGGCATTTAAATAATATTTAAAACTAAAACCATATTGGAGTTGTTATTAATGCTGTGCCTGAAATGAAGGTTCGTATGTGCAGAAAAAGGAGTACTGAGCATGACCAACCATTAAGGGAAAGACGTGTGTCCTGTTCACGTTAATCTCTACTAGATACCAATTTTTTCCCTTAAGTTTAAAGGCATACAGTCAGGTAAACTGAAATACTAAACAATCACCTGATATTGTGGCACTTAACCAAGAAACATGTTGAATCAGGCATGCTTCCACAAAACTGTCAGAAACCACCCTTAATCATAAACAATAAGTTTGCATTTGTCATATACATATTTTCTCTGTTTGAGTGCTATTACCCTGCTATACAGAAACATCCTGCCATTTTTCAATTCAAGAGTGTTGTATGTCCGACCACATGCCTTATTATAAGGTAATAACTGGTTTAAAAACCACAATATGGCACTTCCCCATGGGAAATATAAGGAGAAAAAAAAGTAGATAAAAAATTGTTTAAAAAAAAAAAATCTAAAATTTTTTCCTAACAAATTTAAAGAAGCTGAGAGCTAATCATGCTGGCGCCGTTTTATTTTTCAAAACACTAGCACAGACTTTTTATATGTGAAAAGGTATCAAAAACAGTAACTATGAATGCCACTGTATTTTTGTTACTGGTATATTTGTTGAATATTGATATTAACTATTTTTTTTTATACAGAATAGTTTTTAACTCCTAAAGGTAAAGATGACTTGAAATAGAACAGTTAAGTTTCAATTAACATGAGTAGGCTACTGCTGCATCTGTGTGTGTGGGCATTTACCAAAGATGCCAGGGGAAAAAAAAAAAAAAAAAAAAACCACTGAGAAAGAGCAACCAAAACATATTATAGTCAGATACAAATAGTACATAACACACCCAAATTTTTCATTTCAACTCAATTTCAATTAAATGTTTATCTAGCAACTTACATTTTTAAGTAAACTAGTTTTGACACATATTAATGCATAGCAGCTGTCAATAACAGTGAGGAATACTGTAGTACTGCCTTAGTATAGGCCTTGCTGCCATTTTCATTCATTTTGTGTTTTTGGGCACATTTGTTACTGAATGTAACCTACAGCATGTGCAGCCACACAATAAGCATCATTGCCGACAAGCAGCAAGACTTAAGATCGCTGTATAGCCTAGCAATAAAAACAAACCACTTCTTACTGTATCATTATCAAAAACTAGACGATGCTTAAACATAACATCAATATACTGTAAATACCTTCAGGTCATTTTGTTGAAATTGTCTTTTGTTCCGATTTCTCCACTAATTAACATTCTCAATGCAAGTTCCAACATGCATACAAAACTGGATTACAAGCATCTGCATGAATGGAAGTTGTTTGGAAACCAAGGTTCATCTATGTATGGGTACTACAGATTAATACAATTTGTTTATATTCACAAGCACATTAAATGAGAATTATAAATCCACATATCCTTCCTCAAAATTTCAACTCAAATTGATATTAAAACTAAAGCAATAATATCATGTCATGTGAGACCTTGGAACCTACACTATTCTGTGGTTGTGTACATTTCCACACCTTTAATAATTCAGTCTGTCTGAACAGGTCTTTATCAACTTAGAACACCTACATTTTACAATTTTATCTTACTCTGTGGGATATCAAGATCAATCAACTGGAAAGATGAACTCTTCTAAAAGAACACTTTTGGAACCGAGGCCAAAAACTTTCACCTTGGTCTCAACAGATGATAAAACATTCCCCCATATTGAGTAGAGAGAATAAATTAAAATGATATGGGTTGTAGTCTTCCCTTAAAAAAAAAAAAAATGTGTTGTGTGACATTTGGCTACAGTATGCTTATGCACTTTGGTATTAATGTGATATTTATAGGTACTGGATAATCTAAATGATACTTCACTACATTTTAATGCTAATCACCGAGTAATGGCACGTTTGGTGGAAGGGTGTGATCTCTAAAATTACCCTTCCTCACCAGACTGGCTTTATCAAGTTCTGTACAGCTATTCACAGTGTTCACTTGGTTCTCCACCTCAATAGTGTGTGCTTCTTACTCCAGTTCTTCTCAATCTGTTGCTTTGTCCTTATGTGTAGAAAATGTGTTTGATTGCCTAAATTGGGCTAAGTTTTGGAGCATGCACTAGCACACAGAATTTGGTTGAAAGTAAACTGGTATCCTTAAAACAATATATTCAACACCAAGAGGAGGCGCAGGCAGCGAACACCACACAGAATACATTAATTTCATGATATTCCTGCTCCCTGAACATTTAGAATGCTAAGATAAATACTTGATATCATTTTCATGATGAAATGCATTAAAGCATGTATTAATCATGTGGGGGCACGGTGGCGCGGAGGGTGCACTGCTGTGTTGCAGCAAGGGGGTTCCGGGTGTTCCCTGCATTGAATTTGCAAGTTTTTCTGGTGTGTTTACTCGGTGTGCTTCAGTTTTTTTTCAAAGTCATGTAGGATGTGGGGTTTTGTTATGCTATATTGACCCTGCTAGTGTATGTATTGCTCGTATTCACCCTGTGATGTGCTGGCGCCCTGTTCACGATTTGCTCCTGCCTCGCACAAAATGCTTGCTGGGATGGGTGCAACCCTGAATAAACATGTATAACGAAGATTTTTTTTTTTTTTTTTTTTTTTTTTTTAAAGTTGTGAACACTCCATTGGTCTAAGTTTATAACTAATTTTAATATCACAAAAACGTTTATCGTGTGGTGATTTGTTATGAGGAGAAAGAAAAAGAAAAGATAGGAACTGGGGGTTTAATACGTCAGACAGAAACAGCACGCATGCAATAAAGAAAGCCCGCTCAGAAGAACATCCGTTGAATTCTGTGTTCGTGTCTCCAACCACCAGATCACAAACCCAACATTTATACAATATTTAAGTTAAATCTATGCGATACCCATTCATAAATCGTTTTTTGGAGCCTCGTCACAACTGCCATAAAGTTCTCTACACTGAACCTGGGGACCCCTTACTGCGAGGGAGCAGCACTACTGTGCACGTTTAATACCTGCTTTAATGCATTTCATCATGAAAATGTAGAATGCTAAGATATATTTTCAGAGAGCAGGAATAACATGAAGTGAATGTATTCTGTGCGGCGATCGCTGCCTGTGCCTCCTCTTAGTGCAAGAGGAAGTCAGTTTAAGAAGCGTGTAGCGATTAACAACTGGGACGGGGAACACTTAACACAAAGCATTTAATGTGATACATTAACTTATGATGAGGTTTGAGAAAATCTAGTAAATTAAACATTGATTTTAGGATGATATTTAGTTTACGACATTCTACTTTAATGACAAAATAAACTATAAGAATAAAGTGGAAATGTTGACTTTAATTTCGACATAAACGGCGAGAACAAAGTGGAAATGTCAACTTTAATCTCGACATAAGCGTCGAGATTAAAGTGTAAATGTCAAGAATAAAGTCAACATGTCGACTTTATTCTCAACATATAGTTTTTTCTTCTTCACTGTGTCCATATTTTTTTTTCTTCACCGTGGCCCTAATACACTTCCGTAGGGCTATACCACAAATAGCATTATAAATGCAAGTTACAGTTTTATTATTTATGTATATAGCTTAGCTTGAAGCAAGGTCCATATTAATGCAATTTGCCTAAATGATGGTTCAGTTGGTAAAGATGTCATCACCAAGTTGCACTTGTTTTATTTTATTTTAATTTGGTGAATACTGTGTAATGCACCTGGGCTTGAAGTCTTGGAAGTAATAATAGTAAACTTCCAGTAATAATACTATTTATTTTATTGTTATTATTTATTAGTTTAAATATTATGCAGTTTAATGATGGTAAAGTTGTTTAAAAAGTCAATTTAACATGTCAGTGGACGGAGACTGTTAACATTAACAAAGTGTAGTTGGTTTACAAAAAATATAGATAGATACTTTATTAATCCCAATGGGAAATTCACATTCTCCAGCAGCAGCATACTGATACAATAAATAATATTAAAGATTGATAATAATGCAGGTGAAAAACAGACAAAAACTTTGTATAATGTTAAATGTTAACGTTTACCCCCCGGGGTGGAATTGAAGAGTCGTATAGTTTGGGGGAGGAACGATCTCCTCAATCTGTCAGTGGAGCAGGACAGTGACAGCAGTCTGTCGCTGAAACTGCTCTTCTGTCTGGAGATGATCCTGTTTAGTGGATGCAGTGGATTCTCCATAATTGATAGGAGCCTGCTGAGCACCCTTCGCTCTGCCACAGATGTTAAACTGTCCAGCTCCATGCCAACAATAGAGCCTGCTTTCCTCACCAGTTTGTCCAGGAGTGAGGCGTCTTTCTTCTTAATGCTGCCTCCCCAGCACACCACCGCGTAGAAGAGGGCGCTCGCCACAACTGTCTGATAGAACATCTGCAGCATCTTATTGCAGATGTTGAACGACGCCAGCCTTCTAAGGAAGTATAGTCGGCTCTGTCCTCTCTTGCACAGAGCATCAGTATTGGCAGTCCAGTCTAATTTATCATCCAGCTGCACTCCCAGATATTTATAGGTCTGCACCCTCTGCACACAGTCACCTTTGATGATCACGGGGTCCATGAGGGGTCTGGGCCTCCTAAAATCCACCACCAGCTCCTTGGTTTTGCTGGTGTTCAGTTGTAGGTGGTTTGAGTCGCACCATTTAACAAAGTCATTGATTAGGTCCCTACACTCCTCCTCCAGCCCATTCCTGATGCAGCCCACGATAGCAGTGTCATCAGCGAACTTTTGCACATGGCAGGACTCCGAGTTGTATTGGAAGTCCGATGTATATAGGCTGAACAGGACCGGAGAAAGTACAGTCCTTTGTGGCGCTCCTGTGTTGCTGACCACAATGTCAGACCTGCAGTTCCCAAGACGCACATACTGAAGTCTGTCTTTAAGACAGTCCACGATCCATGCCACTAGGTATGAATCTACTCCCATCTCTGTCAGCTTGTCCCTAAGGAGCAGAGGTTGGATTGTGTTGAAGGTGCTAGAGAAGTCCAGAAACATAATTCTTACAGCACCACTGCCTCTGTCCAAGTGGGAGAGGGATCGGTGTAGCATGTAGATGATGGCATCCTCCGCTCCCACCTTCTCCTGATATGCAAACTGCAGAGGGTCAAGGGCGTGTTGAACCTGTGGCCTAAGGTGGTGAAGCAGCAGCCTCTAAATATTTACTAAATAAATATTTATTTATAAAAATAAATATTTACTATTTATTCTTTTTCTAAGACATGTTCAGTGCAATACAACTTTTGACAAGCACCTCTGGATATTTTATGAAGTCTAAATGCCTCTTTGGATGGTTGAAAATATGTTGTCAATATTTTAGTTTAAGTTGTTTGCAAACTTTGTTCAATAAAAAGGTTCTATATTTTGACTGCATCTGTCATGTAATGTGATTCTTTCTCTTCATTAGTGCCACCCCCTTGAAAACTATCACTTTATGGGGCCATGCAAACCTGAATTAATACTTGTGTGCACATTAAAATGTTTTTTTGTACAATGTACAATTCTCATGACAGTGGAATAACAACAACATTTATTTATATAGCACATTTTCATACAAAAAGTAGCGCAAAGTGCTTTACATAATGAAGAAAAGAAAAATAAAAGACAAAATAAGAAATTAAAATAAGGCAACATTAGTTAACATAGAAAAGGAGTAAGGTTCGATGGCTAGGGTGGACAGAAAAAAAAAAAAAAAAAACTCCAGAAAGCTGGAGAAAAAAAATAAAATCTGTAGGGGTTCCAGGCCACGAGACCGCCCAGTCCCCTCTGGGCATTCTACCTAACATAAATGAAATAGTCCTCTTTGTAGTTAGGGTTCTCATGGAGTTACTTGATGCTGATGGTCATACAGACTTCTGGCTTTTAATCCATCCATCATTTTTGGAACATCATGGTACTTAGAGTAGATGGTGGTGGCGCAAGCCACCACCAAAAGGACACCGGAAAAGGAAATAAATAAATAAATATATAAATAAAATATATAAATAAATAGGTTATTCTTAGCCAGTAACTGCAGTGGAAAATGTGGTTAACATCCACTCATGCATGGGAAAAAAATACCGTGAACCCGGTATAATTTTGAAAAATACAGTGATATAAACTTCTGCTCATACCGCCCAGCACTACTAAGCACCAATTTCTGTTTAAAATTCACGTCACCACATACCTTTTCTGGGCAATGCCTATAAGTGACTTATTTAAAGTTTGCAACCATTTCAGGATTAAAGAGTAGCTAGCTCTATCCCAGATGCTGCACCCATCTGTTTATTATTGTTTTGTTAATAGCCTCTTTTTATTTTTTTCTGTCATTATGCCATTAGTTGGGCTTAAGGATAACTCAAAAGATAACCATTAGCTTCAGTAACTACTTATCTCTCCCAATAGTCAATAGTAGTTGTTCTATCCCCTACATTTCCGCATAGCACTATTAATACTACTAACCACCCTAACCCTAACTATATAGGCTTCTATAACAAAGCACACCTAGCTATCTTTTCATCCTCGTATTACTGATTTATATCCAATTTTCATTTACTGTGCATTGAACTGGTGACCTGTCCAGGGCTGGTGCTGTACATCCAGCGCTGCCTGCATTTGCTCCAGCACACAATAAACCCTAATTGGAATAAATGGATTTTAAGAATATTATGTCACTAACATTTATGTATGTAGCCAATACTCTTATCCATTTATGCTTATCATCAGCTGCTGTTTAGTTGTATTTTAAATCTTACACAAAACTGATGATGATGATAAGAACTTTATTTATCCTGAGGGAAATTCTTTTGTCATATACATGCTCAGTGCAACAAGAGGAATAAAGATAAGGTAGTAAAGAGTTAAAAAGATCAGTAGTAATAGTGCAAACAGAATAACAAAATAACTCTAAACAAAGTAACAACTAATAGTTTGTATTACAACTGTATAACTAATTTGTGCAAAGCAACAAACAACTATAACTAAAACTATAACAGATATAATAAAACAACAGATTATTAGTGCAAGTGGTTATGAAAAGTGACTTAGTGTTTGTGCCATGAATAAATGAGATAGCAGCATGTGATGATGGGATGAAACAAACATTCAGTAACATACAGATGAGTAAATAAAAAACCGAATGAGACCTAATGACAAAAATTCTGAAAAAGATCACCTATAGAATGAGGACGAGTTATACTACTCATAACTTCCATGAAACTGGAATCATTTTGTTTAATTCTGTAAACTCAATTAAAGGAAGGCACATGGAATAATGCTGCATTCCATCTGAAGTGCAAAGTCAGAATTTCCTAGTTCCTAGTTGGAATTTTCTACTGGAACGCCTTATTTAAGTTGAATTTCCAACTCAGAAACTCGGGGCATGTCTGTCAAACCAGTTTTTCCGACTTCAGATCATAACATCAATCCAAAATGGAGATGTACACTGCGAACTTTAGTGAATGCTGCAGTTTTATACTCTTTATTAGCAGTTCTCTTTATTTGTTTCACATTAAATCAGTTGTACACACAGTACTGTCCAAAGTATATCTGTAGATATGTTTCCACAATGTTTGGATATGCAGAATACCACATAATGCACTGTTATCAATTGATATTTACTCCGATAACAGAACAAGACGCAGAGGACAGAAAGATATGGAAGAAGATGATCCGCTGTGGCAACCCCTAACAGGAGCAGCCGAAAGATGAAGAAGAAGAAGATCAACTGCTAGTTATTCTGAAGGAACAAACACAACAAAACATTTTCCTGGATATGCCCACATTGGTTTTCTGAATGTATTACTGGAAAGCATTCAACTCGGTTGTGAAGTCATACCCAGCTCCAACATCCAAGTTCCGAGGTAAATGGAATACAACATTGTCAACTGCAGACCTTTCTAACAGTGCCTACTTACATTGGCTGCCCAGGTCCTGCTGCTGACGAAGGCGTTCATCACTTTCAGCCAGAAGCCTAGGTTCATATTTTATGCCTTGGACCTTTGACAAACGAGTGTCAATTTCTTCCTTTAGCTCCTAAATGATTTAAAGCACAAGATAATATTAACAGCAGGGAATAATTGCAAAAAATATATGGAGAAATGTCCAGTTGAAGATGAGGACATGAACATGGGAGACAAGTCTACTATATACTGTATTTTGTAGTTGATAATACTCTTGCTTTAAGGCTTAGTCATTCAAAGCAGAATTATATCTAAACAATGGAGTGCAGTGCAATTACTAGAGGCATCCATAAAAGAAGAATGTATATGAAGAACCTAAAACAAGCCCCTATTGTAGGGGTGGTGAACCTTTTTCCTATCAAGGGCCATTTCATTTTTTATATAACATGCTTCAAGGGCTATACTAAATTACTGAATACGGTACATATCACACTAACCTCTCTAATGCAATGGCTGGAAATGCTTCTCTTTGTTGAGGAATGTGATGTCAGGTGGTAGTGATTTTCTAGGTTTTAGTCAGTGAGTCTTGAGTGGAATCAAGTTTTTGCAAGAGTCTGTTCTGAAACAAAAAAAACTGCTCAATGGAGTAGGTTGTCCCAAATAGAGATGCGAATTTCAGAGCAGGTCTCCTCAGAATGGGAAATTCCTCAGGACGTATTTACAGTTTATAGAACTCATGCAAAAGGAGGTTGTTGAACCTAGCTTTGATCTTGTCATTGCTTTGCAGCTCACTGATTTCATGTTAAATGTTCTTAGGTACATCCCAATTAAATGCCATAGCAAATATGTTCAGTTCCTTTTGTTTACTTTCTATGACCTAAAACCTCTCACTAAATGCCTGAAAGAGTTTGGCACACTCGCTAGCATATCCAGATATCAAAGTAGGCTTTTGGTCTTACAGAGTAGGAAAATGCACAGTATTACCCTTTTCCAGTTGCATTTGCCACAGCTTTAATTTCACTTCAAATCATTTCACATTTGAAAACGAAGAGCTGAGAAGCTGGTTGGGATCTTGAAGCTTGACATTCACCTCTGAGATGTACTTTCTAATGTCCACCATGAAGATCAAACCACATAGCTACCTTCTACCACCAAGTTCTGTGACAGGCTTTCTCTACATCGTCATGAACTCTTTTACTTCTTCCCTCAGTGCGTAAAACCATGTGAGCATTTCTATACGACTCAGCCATCACACCTCACAATGGAAGACCTGATCTCCATACTCCAACTCAAGCTCACTGAGTAGCTCCTTGAACTGGTGGTTGTTTAGACCTCTGCTATTGATGAAATTTATGATAGAAATGACAGTTGTCATTACATGGTTGAGCTTCAGAGAATGTGTATGCAGGCTTTCTTGATGCATGAAACAGTGCCATATTGTACAACAAAGTCACTTGGAGAGTGATTGAGACGACTCGTTTCTTTTTTAACCAATGCTGTCAATCCCTTTTGTAGGCCAATCAAAGCAGGGGTTCCATTTGCGGCAAGACCTCTTAATTTTTCAAATGTTTGTTCAAATTTGCCAATAGCTAAAACAACTTCCTCAAACAAATCCTTAATTTTAGTAGTGCCATGCATGGCTTGCTAAGACAGCAATTCCTCCCTGGTATCAAACTTGGCAGTAATTCCTCACACAAAAATGGCTAATTGGACAGTATTTCCTATGTTCGTTGTTTAGTCAGAGGACAGAGGGGAAAAAAAAACCTGAACATTTCTTGCAGTGTCCTTCAGTGAGTTTTCAATATCTAGTGCCATATCAGTAATACACTCTGCAATGGTTCTTCTAAACAAACTGACACTTTGGAACAATTTTATTCTATCCAGTGCTAGTAGCTCTGCAGCAGTAACAAGGCACTTCACAAATTCTCCTACTAAATAAGGTTTCAGCTTCTCAGCAATTAGCTCGCTTACTATAAAACTTGCCTTCATGAGAGTGTCCCTGTCAGAACGCAGTCTTGTGCGGGTGGCTTGTTGGGCATCCAAACATCACTGAAGAGCGTTAAATTTATCCAAGGGCATTTGTACTTTCAACTTATCCAGTTTATCATGTTTCAAGCTGTAATGACACTCGAGATTGGCCTTTCATCCCTACAAGCACATCCTCACAAACTAGGCACAATCACTTGCCTTTTACGTCAACAAAAAAAAGTAATCATTAATCCATTTCTCTTTGAAAACTCCGAAATTCAGAATCTACTTTTCTTTTATTGACTGACTCCACGATGTGTCAGTGATGATAAGCCTGTTGTGTTCACCCTGACTGTGACCTGAATTGGCATACAGCCATAACGTGCCACCTAGACACCCTTTGCTACTATTTTATTTCAGGGAAAAAATAATTACCGTCTATATATATATTTTTTTTTACTAATTATTAATAAAAAAAATATAATTCATGAATTACTTGGTGGGAGAAATTCAGCTGCGTCGGTGGGGGGATGGGAGAGCAGGCTGCTTGTGCTAATTGACACATCTGCAAAACAAAGACAGTGATGACAAGGTGCAAGTGAATTTAAGGTGGCCCTGGCATCATCGTAGGCTTCAGGAATTCTAGTGTTAATGACTTCCACATTTCTCCAACACAAAGAGCAGTTGCTGTATTGTGAACTGTGCCAACGATTTTCTTGTCTGTCTACTTGATTGCAATCGTTTGCCTTTATGCCACAAACCTACCTGGACCAAGGTGAAGCTTCATGTGATCAAATTCACCAGGAATATCACCAGGTTCAGTGGTACAGTGCCGTATGCCAAAGTTTCACTATCTATGTGAACATCTAATGATCAATTCAGATCATAACTTACTATTGTTTGATTCAACTATTGGTTCAGTTTAAGTTTGTTCTAAAACTGGCTGTACAGCTTCTCATTTATATGCCATTGTGGTTTGGTTGAAGGCTCTGCCCCACTAATGAATACTGAAGAGTTATCTTAAGACTGGCAAAATACATTGAAATATTAATGATTTTTGCAGCATAATGTTATTTTATCCACTACATGGCAGCAGAACACCGTAAAGCAGATCATTCATTACACGCCACCCTACCACTGACTCAGGTTTAACTGTGCTTACAAACAGTCACACTTGGTGTTAACATCAAGAAGGTGAATATGTACTTTCTATTTGCATTTACAGACATGTGGTGTATTTACATTTGCATGTTGAATATCTTAATTTTACTTCACATTTATTTGCACAAATTTCAAACACAAGCAAAGTATGTAACTTACATTTAGGAGTGAAACTCAAAGCAAGACTTAAACTATATGAAACAGAAAGTAAAAACAGACAAGAGATAACAGCAAGTAATAAGCAACCCCTCGACATCCATGTTCCCTATGCACTATGGTTTTTTTAGGAGTCCTCCTTTACTCTAACACACATACACATACTCTATCTTTTGGAGAAGAAGGGAAAAAAAACATACCTACATTAACAATGTGCAAACTCCTAACAGATTGTGATAAACTGAAGATTCTAACCCAACCTTCAGAAGATTCAGGTTGGCACATTCAACTACTGTGTCACCATGCTCCTTATAAAGTGTGAAGGACCTCCAACACTCAGCAGGTTAAAAAAAATGGAAGGATAAAATCAAATCTATAACACAGTGATAATTCTGGAATCCTGCTTGCTTTCATCTATGCTAAAGTGAACTGCCAATGTCACAACTAGAAAGTAAGCTGAAAAGAACATTAAGAGGACTTAAAAATAAACACGCTTTAAAAAATAAATAAAATAACAACAAGGGAACACTTAAATCACACACCAAATCTCAAGCAAAAATATTCAATCTTTTCTGAGTAATACTATGTAATTAGTTGAGAACAAAATGATGTAACAATGGTCAATGAAAACCGAAATCAGCAGCCAATTGAGAGTTGAATTCAACAACATTTATTTATATAGCACATTTTCATACAAAAAGTAGCTCAAAGTGCCACACTGAAAATTAAAGTGAAAAACTGAAACCACAGGCTGATCCAACTTGCATGAATTTCATCACAGCAACTCATAAAGTGACACAGTAGTGTGTATGGCCCCCTTGTGCCTGTATGCACACCTGACAACATCTGGATATGCTCCTGATGAGATGGTGGTACTGTCCTGGGGACAGTGAGTTCCTTGACAGTCTGTGTCACTACCTGGTGGTGTTGGATGCGTTAACACATAACATCAAATAGTTTCTCAATTGCATTCAGGTGTGGGGAATGTGCAAGCCAACCAATGGCATCAATGCCTTCATCATTTACAAACTGCCAACACACTCTGGCCACATGAGGCTGGGTTTTGTCCTGCACCAGAGTAAGTTCTGATAATGTCTCTGAGGATTTCAACCTGGTACTTAACAGCAGTCAGGGGATCACTGCCTAACATGTGGAGGTCTGTCCAACCCTCCAAGGATATACCTTCCCAAGACCATCAATGACCCACAACCAAACCAGTCTTGCTGGATGATGTTGCAGTCTGCAGAACTACACTTTCATATCTCAATATGTACTTGCTCTCATTTGTGAGGAGAAAGGGACACCAAAGGTAGAGTTACCAATTATGGTATTCTCTAGTGAATGCCAATCAAGCTGCAAGGTGAGCTGTGAGAACAGGTTCCACTAGAGGACGTCGGGCCTTCATGCCACCCTCAAGGCACACCAGTAACCAGCTTCAGGTCAATTTGTTTGGGCTCTGGCAGTGCTACTCCTGTTCCTCCTCACACAAAGGAGCAGATAGCAGTCCTGCTGCTGGGCTGATGCCCTTCTACAGCCCTGTCCAGCTCACCTTGTGTAACAGCCCACCTCCTGGGATCTCCTCCATGCTCTTGAGACTGTGCAGGGAGACACAGCAAACTTTCTTGCGATGTTACCTATGGATGTGTCATCCTGAGGGAGCTGGACTACCTGTGCAACCTGAATAAGCTGTAGGTATAGCCTCATACTTCCAGTAGTAACAAGGACACTAGTAAAATGCAAAACTAGAGAAGAATAACTTAGGATGGATAAGGAAAGTGCAATTGTCTGTGACCACCATCTACAAAACCATTCCCTTTTGGGGGGTTGTGTTGCTGTTGCCTCTACAGTCCACCTGTTGTTATTTTCATTTTCAGATGGTGAAATTGATTCACAATCACTTATGCTTCCTAACTGAAGAACTTGATATCCATGAAGCCTAACTGACTTGGTGTCAGACTGTGATAATTACGTGTTCCCCTAATTTTTCTGAACAGTGTACTGTATATGAAATAAAAATTACAATGCTTATATTGAGAAATAATGAATACCTTTGGGGCATTGTGCCCTAGTGGTGCATGAGGACCCCTTCTGGACTTCATAGCAAACCGCATAATCTGCCTCTTCACAAAAATAAACAGCAATACAAAAACCTGTAGCAAACAAAGGAGATACCAAAATAAAAAAAATGACTGCTGCGCAATTATACATAAACACATCATTTTCATTTGTATTAACCACAGCAAAATCACATAACCATGGCTACATGGTAATAAACAGAATTACAAACAATTTTGATTAGTGCTGCTCTGGTCAATTGAATGCTGATCTAAACAGGCCACTTTTCACTCTAAGTAACTTGCACAGTGAGGCCTGGTAGGTCTTTTGTCCTTGGAACCTAAGTAGATTTTTCTCCAGCATTAGTCGCTGGAGTTTTTTTTTCTTCTTTTTCTTCCCTGTCTATGGCCATCTGACCATAGTATCTGACTTTGAATGAATCTATAAATAAAAACTCTACTTTTTCTATTACTTGTATATTTGTGTAAAGTAAGTGCATATTGATTGTTATCTACTGCTTGTGATATTTATTCTAATTTGTTTACTTTTTCTTGCAGCCCTTTCTTTGACATCTTGTAAAGCATGTTGAGCTATATTCTTTGTATGAAAATGTGCACTAGAAATAAATATTGTTGTTAGTTGGAAATCTTAACTGGTCTGTCTCAAAAACTGTTTTTATTTCAGCATCTGTTTTTATGAGTTTTACATCAATTTAGTTGTAGTGCTCCTTTATACAAGGTACTGTATTACGATACTTAAGGAAGCAGTTATACTGCTGGATCGGTCTATAAACAGATTGCAGCAAGGCTAATTTTAGAAGATAGAACAGACTTGAATATTGGCTCCTCTTCCATGTGTTGATAATGAACAAGCTTGTGTTTGGTAAGCTGATCATATTCAAAATTAGGAGGAAAAAAAAAAAAAAAAAAAAAAAAAAAAAAAAAAATTTGCCCTTGCTTCTTAAGTAGTAGGCTTGCTATCTTAAGAGTGAAATCTGTCAATTTTACTTGTAAACTTGTGAAGCATGTAAGCCTTGCCTCTTCTTGATACAGTATCGTGTGACTATTTTATTGTAACTGTGACTTGTATTTATGACAATTATTTTTTATGCCATATGTATTAGTATTGAATTGGTACCAATATTTGACTTG
The DNA here is from genome assembly GCF_900747795.2 of Erpetoichthys calabaricus. Classification (NCBI taxonomy): domain Eukaryota; kingdom Metazoa; phylum Chordata; class Cladistia; order Polypteriformes; family Polypteridae; genus Erpetoichthys; species Erpetoichthys calabaricus. The sequence continues at coordinate 86,983,071 of NC_041395.2, forward strand.
GACAATGGATGTGTTTGTGGTGCCTCCCTTGGAAATCTGATCAGGTAAATAAACGATGCAACACAAGGTACTTGAAAACTACCATTTAATTCTGGTGCTGAAATTAAAGAAATGCTGGTATGGAAACGTTTAAAAAACTGGGTTTTATGCTAATTTTTCAGCAACAGTATACTGCAGAATCATAATATGCATTATGGATGAATACTTTTTCTACATGTTTTATTAATTAAAAATGTATTTTAAGGGGATTTAAATTTATTTTAGTATTTTTTGTTATCACTGATGAGAAAGTCTACTTTTTCTTTTTTTTTTTTTTTACTTCAGTAAGTGAGAGCAACAGATGATCAACAACCCCCACCCACCCCAAGCAACCACCCAAAATAACCCTGTAAAAAGGGTTACATAAATTAAAAACTACTGATGCCCGCGTGGATCAGACAGAGAGGCCAAACAGACAGAGCGAGCCCCAACAGGAAAAAAAAAAAAAAAAAAAAAAAAAAAAAGGGGGGGGGGGAATTAGACATTAAGACTGGGGGCATGACATGAATCCCTCGACAATAGTTTGACACTTTTCAATATTCGAGTTAGATGATCCATTGATCCGCACCACCAAAAGTTAAATTAAAGAAAGAGGATTTCCAGAAGTCTACAGAAAGCAAGTCTGGATATTTAGAATTTCATTTTGCCATTAAAAAATAAACTATAAAATACCAAGGTTAATAGTTTAATATAGAACATAAAGCTATAATAGCAATATGCGATCGGCATCAACTCAAAAAAAAAACAAAAAACCATCCTATTTGAGCATCCCTATTTTAACAGCCTTGTTTGATACGGCATGAGACAAACTTCACTTTTAGAAAAGTAATTGGAATAAATTGTAAATAAAATACAAGAGTCTAACTCTAAATGGAAATACATTATTTAACAGAACAGCTAAATAATAAGGACACAAAAATAAGGTAAATGCATTCAAGACAGAAACTAGGAGGTTCCTCTTAATAAAAATAGTGGGGGCATTAAAGCAAACTGACTTGTAAGGCTAGTGAATTAGGGACACTTCACAGTTTCTCTCTCTTTTAAAAAAAAAAATCGGGACGTCTGACAACCCTTGTCTCCACTGACTGCAATTTCTCGTAATAAGAAACACAGTTAAAAATTGTACATGTATACATTTTATAGCGCGTGTAATGCTTGTTTAATGGTCGGTCGAATGGGAACATTACCGTTTTGTCAATCGTGGGGATTTACTCTGGTGCGTTTCCTGTATTTTAAACTATCACGCCAGCCCTGCAAATCGCCTTATCGCTGTTAACGAGGCTACACGAAATAAACAATTGATTTAGAAATAAATCAGTTCTCGCAAAATGTATTTAAAAACAAACGAACTTTACACTATAAACAAAACCAACCAAAATTAACGGAGGCCCATCTCCTCCGTAGTTAATTCATAACTAACAGGAATCTGTTCATCCAGTTTTTCCTTTGCTTCTGTTAAATCTACGCGAAACCCAATTGTGAAACGTATGAAGCTGAATCAGAGGCCAGAAACTTACCAGGCTGCCGTATGCCATAACAAGCACAACGTTTACCCCGGATAAATTCCTAAATGAAGTCATCTTCGAAAACGAAACGCAAGTTAAAATTCCACAATTAGAATTGAACTCTGTCGTTTTCTGTAATCATCACCGTACTTATTCAAAACAAGCCATATTTATCACACCTTCATTTTCTTCTTCGTCTTTCAATTGTAATTTTACAAATATAAACATTTATATCGCCATCTACCGCATAGGAGTATTGATTAAAATTGCCTTTAATACGCAACCATTTAAAAGGAAACGGAAAATGACTAATCACGTGATAGCAAGACACCCGAAACCAGGCTGGTCACTGTCACGTGACGCAGCCCTTGCTGTTTTTGGTTGTATTGTTTGTTTATTTAACCGTTACAGCTGCGTCTGCTAAAATGATAAAGAGGTTTCGCTAGTTTTACGATATTTAAAGCTGTCGTACGGTATACTGTCTTTACTGTACTTTGTCGAAACCGTACACCTATGAAGAAAAAGAATTTATTTAGCTCTTGTTTCTTCGCACACTTCAAAAACGCGTTGGGTATTTGGCAATGCTAGACTGGCCCGTTTACAGCGGCTGGGATTAGCATCTTCCCTAATCCTAAAAAAATAATTGAGCTTTATTAAATGTATGTATTGATGAATGGTAGAACAGACTATCAGATGTGCAGTATGGGCTTTGGTGAACTTCATAAATCACTGTCACCTTCTTCTACGTTATTTTCCCTGAACGAATATTTGTACTGGGTGGCAAAGTGGTCAGTGCGGTTGCTTCATAGATCCAGAGTCGTGGGGTCTGTATACTACATTAGATCCTTGTCTGTGTGGAATTTACATATTCCCCTTCATGTCTGTGTTTGTTTTTTTGTTTTGTTTTTTCCTCCAGGTACTATAGTTTCCACCACCACTGATGGCTTAATTAACAATTGTAGGTATGCATTTAGTGTAAGTGGGTTCTGCAATGCATTCCTTACCTATTCAGGGTTGTTTCCTACCTTGTGCCCACTGTTACATAAGAACACAAGAAATTTGACAGATGAGAAAAGATCATTCAGTCCATCTAGCTTTGTTTAGTAGCTGAACTATCCTAGTATTTCATCTACATACTTAATAATAATTCATTACATTTATATAGCTCACAGGTGGCGCAGTTGTAGTGCTGCTGCTTTGCAGTAAGGAGACTGTGGAAGATTGTGGGTTCACTTCCTGGTTCCTCCCTGTGTGGATGGCGCTTTGAGTACTGAGAAAAGCGCTATAAAAATGTAATTAATTATTATTATTATTAGCAATTTTCTCAGTATTCAAAGCGCTATCCACAATCTTCCACAGTCTCAGCAGCACTACCACTGTGCCACCTGTGAGGACTTCATAAATGTTGTCAAATTTTATTCTTCAACTACATGTCTTGGTAGTTTGTTTCAGATTCCCACAACTCTTTGAGTAAAGAAGTGGTTTCTAGTTTGTCCTAAATGCACATCCCCTTAAATTTCACTGGTGTCCTTGAGTATGTGATTCACTGTTAAGCTTGAAAGAATTCTACTGGATCTACTTTATCAATGCCTTTGAGGATTTTGAAAACCTGGATATAGATCTCTGCACAGTCTCCTCTGCTCAAAATTTAACAGAGTCCTGTCATGTACTTTGTTGCTTTCCTCTGCACAGTTTCAACTGCTACTATGTCCTTCTTGTAGCATGGTGACCAGAACTGCACACAGTAGTCCAGGTACAGTGGCACCACTAGTCCGAGCATAACATTTCTTGATTTATATTCAACAGTTTTAACAATATAACCTAACATTTTATTTTCCTTTTTAATTGCTTCTTCACATTGCTTAGGTGAAGGAAATGTATCAAAGTAAACCCCTAAATCCTTTTTCAGAGGTTGAATCCTTTAAGACTGTGTCACTCATCTTGCATTTATAATTGACTTTCCTTTTGCTCACATGTAGCACTTTGCACTTTTCTACATTAAACTGCATTTTCCAAGTGTTCAATTTGTGAAGCTTGTTCAGGTTTTTCTGAATTGTTTTGTTGCTTCTTCGTGTCTGCCATTGCTCCATTTTTAGTATCATCTGCAGAAGTTTACTAACAATATCATAATCTATTTTATTAATGTAAATAAGAAAAAATAACAGTCCAAAGACAGGCTCCCCGTGGGATCCCATTGATGACCTCACTCCACATGGAGTCTTCTCTAATCTGTACTGTTTGCTTCCTGCTAGTTAATTAACTTGAGATTCAGTTTTGTAGTTTTCTTTTCATGCCTACAACTTTTTGTTTTCGAATTAATCTTTGGTGTGGGACTGTATGAAAGATTTCTTGAAAGTCTTTCAGAAAGTTCTAAAAGATAAATCCATGCTATTATTTAATATGTTATTTTTATATAGGTACTTTTCTAATTTATTTACTATTATAGTTTCCATCCTGTTACCAGGATGGACTCAGGTAGCACCCACTCCTATCCTGAACTGGACTAAGTGTATTCAAGATTGTTTTGTAACATTTTTACAAAATTTAGGTTAATTGGTGGCTCTAATTTGGTACAGTGGGAGTGTGTGCATGTGTCTGCCCTGTAAAGAATTGGCATTTGATGTTGGCTTCCGCCCTCCACCATCTTGAATTGGATTAAACAGTTGTGTATTAAAGCAATACACAAAGTTCAGAAACAGCCATAGACTATCACAGATCCCGTTTATATGCTTTTCAGTTTTGACTAAACTCTAAAGTACACTCCTGCAACAGTGAACCTGATCTCTCTCCTTGAGGCATCAATAACCAATCTTCACCTTGCTCCCAGTTACTTTGGCATACAGTATGACTTTATTCAAATGTCAGAAAACAGTGGCAGAGCATAGAAAATATATTGCATCCATCCATCCATCCATGCAGTTTTTTATAACAGCAATTTTCAGCAATAATTGTCACTCTAATTTAAAAATGTGTCATATATGTTCACTTAAATTTAATTACTTAATTCTCACTATTAAAGAGAATAATTGTAAATATACCACTCTATAAATATATCACCTTTACTTTTTAATTACTGTGTTACAAATTTGTAGATTTAAAATATCTTATATAGATAACTGGACAATTTCTGGTTTCTATTTTAAATGTGTTAATAAATGTTCCCATTCTTTGTAATCTCCTTCCATTATTCAAAACCACTCCTAATCCACTTCAATGTCAAAAGGCCTGGAGCCTGTGCTGGTAACATGTGGTACAATATAGGTAAGAATCTCTGCACATATCTCCCCAATTGCTCATACAGGATCAATTTAGAGTCTCAAATTAACCTAACATGGATTGGCTCCAGCAGACCCCCGTGACCCTGTGTTCGCATTCAGCGGGTTGGAAAATGGATGGATGGATGGATGCATGTTTTTGAGACGTGGGGGGAAAGCCAGAATAACTAGAAAAAAAAAATATTCACTAGCATAGCAAGAACATACAGTGGTGTGAAAAACTATTTGCCCCCTTCCTGATTTCTTATTCTTTTGCATGTTTGTCACACAAAATGTTTCTGATCATCAAACACATTTAACCATTAGTCAAATATAACACAAGTAAACACAAAATGCAGTTTTTAAATGATGGTTTTTATTATTTAGGGAGAAAAAAAATCCAAACCTACATGGCCCTGTGTGAAAAAGTAATTGCCCCCTTGTTAAAAAATAACCTAACTGTGGTGTATCACACCGGAGTTCAATTTCCGTAGCCACCCCCAGGCCTGATTACTGCCACACCTGTTTCAATCAAGAAATCACTTAAATAGGAGCTGCCTGACACAGAGAAGTAGACCAAAAGCACCTCAAAAGCTAGACATCATGCCAAGATCCAAAGAAATTCAGGAACAAATGAGAACAGAAGTAATTGAGATCTATCAGTCTGGTAAAGGTTATAAAGCCATTTCTAAAGCTTTGGGACTCCAGCGAACCACAGTGAGAGCCATTATCCACAAATGGCAAAAACATGGAACAGTGGTGAACCTTCCCAGGAGTGGCCGGCCGACCAAAATTACCCCAAGAGCGCAGAGACGACTCATCCGAGAGGTCACAAAAGACCCCAGGACAACGTCTAAAGAACTGCAGGCCTCACTTGCCTCAATTAAGGTCAGTGTTCACGACTCCACCATAAGAAAGAGACTGGGCAAAAACGGCCTGCATGGCAGATTTCCAAGACGCAAACCATTGTTAAGCAAAAAGAACATTAGGGCTCGTCTCAATTTTGCTAAGAAATATCTCAATGATTGCCAAGACTTTTGGGAAAATACCTTGTGGACTGATGAGACAAAAGTTGAACTTTTTGGAAGGCAAATGTCCCGTTACATCTGGCGTAAAAGGAACACAGCATTTCAGAAAAAGAACATCATACCAACAGTAAAATATGGTGGTGGTAGTGTGATGGTCTGGGGTTGTTTTGCTGCTTCAGGACCTGGAAGGCTTGCTGTGATAGATGGAACCATGAATTCTACTGTCTACCAAAAAATCCTGAAGGAGAATGTCCGGCCATCTGTTCGTCAACTCAAGCTGAAGCGATCTTGGGTGCTGCAACAGGACAATGACCCAAAACACACCAGCAAATCCACCTCTGAATGGCTGAAGAAAAACAAAATGAAGACTTTGGAGTGGCCTAGTCAAAGTCCTGACCTGAATCCAATTGAGATGCTATGGCATGACCTTAAAAAGGCGGTTAATGCTAGAAAACCCTCAAATAAAGCTGAATTACAACAATTTTGCAAAGATGAGTGGGCCAAAATTCCTCCAGAGCGCTGTAATAGACTCATTGCAAGTTATCGCAAACGCTTGATTGCAGTTATTGCTGCTAAGGGTGGCCCAACCAGTTATTAGGTTCAGGGGGCAATTACTTTTTCACACAAATAAATGAAAAAGTCAAATCAAGTATTCTTGATTACACAGATATTTTGCTTGTGTGTCCAGTGGCACTTTCATACTTCAGCAAGCCTACAAATGTACAACAAAATTAGGTGTTTTCTCTTTTTCTTTCTTTCTGTGACACTACCAGCACGTTTTTTTCCTAAATACCCTCCTTAGTCCAGATTAATTTCAGTTATGGTGAGGAGTAGACATTTAGTCCTACCATGGTGTTACCTCTGGGGACATCTCCAAAATAATTTTAAGGTCAGGGATATCCCTAACAAAATGCCTCAGTTCCCAGACCAGAGTATGCTTTGATGATCCTCTTGAAGCACTATATTCCTGAACCCCTTTTGTATGTTAAGGTTCAGGAACCCCATGTAGCTATTCCTTCACTGCATTCTCCAATAACAATAATCAAAATAATACATTTTACTTATATTAGACATTCTCACTTGGGGACCACTTGCTTTCCTGACTTCCTGAAACTTTTTAATGGACTTCATAAAGTAGTTTTCTGACCCTTGAGCCTTTATACTACACACCTTCTGTATTTTTTGGGCTTTTTACTTGCACTTGCTGGATATTTCCTCTAGGGGTCGCTAGCTCCCTAGTTGGAATAAGTTCGTTTGCAATTGCGGCGTATTAAGTAACCCGAAACTACTTCTTCTTCTTTCGGCTGCTCCAGTTAGGGGTTGCCACAGTGGATCACCTTCTTTCATATCTTTCTGTTCTCTGCATCTTGCTCTGTTACACTCATCACCTGCATGTCCTCTCTCACCACATCCATTTACTATCTTCCTCTCCTCCTGCCTATCCGGGCTTGGGACCACCATGAAGAAACACACTGGTATGTGCATCCCCTGTGGCCTGCACGTGGAGAAAACAGTGTAAAGGAAGGTCAGCTTCGAGGTGTTTGGCTGCTGTCCAAGTCTTTTATACTGTTTTCTCCATGTGCAGGCCCTTACTTAGGTTCCAAACAAGGCAAGGAGAGGAGGGGATTCAATTTCATCTCTAACATACAGATATAGTACAATCCCCATTTTCGTAGTTGTCCTTCTCTCTTCAAATGCTTGCCTAGCAGTTCTAAATGATGAAAGCCCCTCTGTGTGCTAGATCTGGCCTATACATGTGAGTAGATTTATAAAATAATTTTTGTACAGAGCACAGTGACATTAAACTTATATTCTGATTACACTAGGAAAAGTATTTTTTTAACCTGCTAGAGTTAGTATTTCTCTTTGTATGACCTCTATGGTACCCTTTTCTTACAGAGTTAATGCCATTTTATGCTCCTTTTGACACCTCACCAGCCCTTTAACCTCTTGCTGTGACGTTAATTTGACTTATCATTTGTACACATCTGATATACTATATCAATCCCTGATTTAACCCCTCGAGATGTGTACTTTACAAACAAAAATATTTAACCCAGCATTCCATTTACATCTGTTCTGTTTTAGAAGTTATTTATTTATTTATCTATCTATTTATTTATTTATTACAGGAGAGTCAATGCCTACCCAATCATATGCATATTTTTTAGGACATGAATTTATAGGGGAACATTTCTGACAACATGAAATGAATAAATAAGTAAATATGCAACTAAATAAAAGTACTATCAAATGTGACAATAAATAAAAAATAACAAATGACACGTGAGTATAAATAATTAAATATTTTGTTATTGCCTATTTGTTTATATATTTATTTAATGATTTCTTCAATTATTTCAGTGACACATGCAAAAATGAAATAATAACTGAAATGAAAACTATCACTGTCACTTGTCAAAGCTTAGCGCAGGTTTTAGTGTGTACTATTTTTCATATCCACAATGTCGGTACAGTGAACGTAAACCTTTGGCAATCAAATGCCTCACTTACAAGGCACAATTTAGATGCAAACTTCTAATTATGAATTCACAGTTTCTTTGCACAGTAATTCTGGGCAATGTTTTCTTGCACTCACATGTGACTCACACAGTCACAACTGTAAGCATGCACATGAGCCACAGGATTTACCAAGTCAAGCAAAGTGCAGTCCTTACTAGACTCCACTCTTTCAACTTTGATTGGTGATAATGACAGTTTTCATTTCAGGACTTATTTCATGTTATGTGCAGTGTTACTGAAAAAAATATGTAAAGAAATGATTAAATAAATACATAAAGAAATAAGCAACAGAAAATGTATTTCTTAACACATTTAAATATTTATACTCACATTTTATGTTATTATTTATTTATTGTCACATTTCACACATTTATTTAAATTTGTTTGAAATGTCCCTCTATAGCAAATTGCAGTACTTGCAGAAATTCACACAGATAAAAGATCATACAGTCTCTGAGACCACAATACTGTAACTCCAATTCCATACTGTTGAGTTTGAAGCAGAACTGCATGGACTGTTCTAGTAGAGCACTGACTCATATCACATGTCGAAGGCTCGCGGGTGAAGCTGCTGTGGGGCCTCTTAACCACGTGATGCGGCCGTAAGGGTGTCAGTGTGGAAGAGATTCAGGTAAACTTCGGAGTCGCTCTCTTATTGTCTCCGCGGTTGCTTACGGCTTTTTATATTTGTTTACAAAAATTGCGCTTCGCAAATCTTAGTTCCAGCACACGTTCGCTATGAAAATACGAATGATAGATAGGGTGTTAAAAAATATTAAGTGAAACATTTTACTGGATTTATTTTATTTTTATTTTTGTTTTTGTTATTTGAGGCCTAACGGCCTAGTTGAAGCCACGGCATTGGGTTAGATGCGTCGCCGGGAGAGCGATTTCGGAAGAAGCGGGGGTAAGGGTGTTGACTCCTAAAATAAGGATTATAGTAAAACGATGGGTAGGAATTGCATGGTAAAGGACGATTTATCCATTTGGTTTATTGTGTGAATTGGTTGGCTTCATTATTTAGCGTTTTTCGGCTCTCGAGGCCGTGCTCCAACGGTTGAAATGGCTGCTGCCGGAGACCATGAGGCTATCGGGACGTAGAAGGCAATAGGCAAAAGCGGAAGCCCATCAGCCGTCGATGGAGAAAACGTGCAACAGAAAAGTAACATGTGGATGTTGTATAAAGTAGCAGAAAACTATTATTTTAATAGTTGTACAAGTCGGATTGAAGTCAGTCGGGGACAGACGCACGTTCATCAGATCTTTTTGTATTTCTCTCGTTTTTTAAAAACTTTACTATTTTTAACAGTAAATCACCTATTTTAACGCACTGAGGCCTGTTGTTTTCGTAAGTTAATATAAATCAAATGACCAGTGTAAGATCCCCGTCCTCACGTTTTAAGGGATGATGAAATTCGGGGGCGAGTTACAGTACGTAGTTAATCGATGTAAAAGCAAACGGAGTAAATAGTCTTGACCGGATATTCCGTAAAATCGCCAAGCGATAAGAAGGCAAGAATCTAGGGTTTTAGTGGATTGGTTGCCTGCCTACCATTTTTAACTTTAACATGTTGAATGAGAAGAGTCATGGAGTTTAGCTGTGCCTTTGACAAGTTCTTGGTATCCGTTTTACATTTACGTATTAAATAATTTTGAACTGTTCAGTTTGCGGTAATACGAGCGTATTTCGACGGATTTTTAAAGTACACATTGTGAGAACCGACTGAGTTGCAGATAAACTGACTTCCTTCTGAAAAAATGCTGCCAGGTTGTCAGTTGCTACTAGAAACTGAAAAGCTTGAGGATATTTTACTGGCCGATGTTTTCTGAAAAGGGATGGGCATTATTATAGACAGTTTAATGCCCAGCCTCTTGAATACAGGGAATAGACACTGATTCCTAAGAAAATTAGCTACTGCTGTATATTATCGTGAATGACATAATGTCCGAGAGGAGCATGATTTTCTGCAAAGATTTGGTGACAGAAAACGGACACTTCTAATTGGTTGATACTTTCGATAGTTCTTAGAGAGCCCATCAGGTTTCTCTCCAAGGTCCTTGTTTGCAGTCGACGAAAACTCAGGACTACATTTTCTGTAATGTTGCATGGATTGAGATTTTTATAGAACCAAAAACTAAGGACTTTAGTTGTTTTCTTGTGATATGTAAAAATATATATTTGATAAGGAATTGTTTGAGGTTTTCATTCTTTGTTACTAAAGGCTAATATAAACAAGTAGTGGTAGATCTTTTTGTTTAATCGTTTTGGTTGTTTGTATTTCCATTTAACCTTTACCATTTGATTTTTTTTTTATAAACTGTTAACACCAGTGTCTAGAAAAATTATATTTTCTGACCTTTTTTTATGGCTGTAGTACTTTACCAAGATTCAAAATGTGTATGATTTTCTTTGGACACGCCGAGTAAATAAATGAAAGTCTATCAGTGTTAGTGCACCTGCTTGGTATGTGATGTGGCAGGAGCAGCTGTCAGCTGTCCCACACCCCTGGGAGCCTGAGACTTCAGAGCTCTTGTTATGCTTGTGACAGGGATCACTGCTGGTGAGGCCTGGGATAGGGGAATCTTTTGGAGACCATGAGCATGTGAAATATTGGAGTGGACATTGACTATAGCCAGCATTTCCATTCTTTTTCTGATCTGGTAGTAGTTAAAAACTTGAATGTGGTGGTGTGCCTGTGAAGCTATGGAGGGACTGTTTTACTATAGGTACCTCCAAAAAATATCAAAAGAATCTTGATTGACATTTCATGTTTGCATGAAAACCTAGTAATACCATAGGAAGAATTATACTGGGAAAAGTAACACAAGTAATATAAATGCTTTTTTAACAGTTACATACTTTCAAAAAGTGTCATTTTTAAAGGTTCATGATACATTTTCATTCAGGAAATGGGAATATAGTCAAATGCTCAATTGTTTTTGAATAACATACAACAAAGAGTTTTTTTATAAGTTGGTTTAACATTAGATCTAGGTGCACAAATTGTTTTTGATGAATGCAGAAGTAAAGACTAAATTAGCTCACTGTACAGTATAAATAGGCTGAAATAGTACATACTGTATAAGCATATCACTTTTCGAAAAGATCTATTAGTACCTAGCTATTCTGAGTGTTAAAACAGGACTAAAAACTTTGTTTAATTATGTCATGTCTTGCAGGTGTTTCCTTGTAAATACTGTTATTTGTATATACTGTAAATGATGACATCGGTGGGCAGTAACAGAGCCCGGGGCACCTGGGAGCAGACACAGACACAGAGCCAGACACAGCACAAGCAGCGACCACAGGTACAATTGTGTGGGCCCCCTCCTTCCCTTTGCTGTGAGTGAGTAATGTTAGAATGTGCTTTTTGACAAGTGCTGTGCAAGTTCATGGATTGCAACGTTCATATCGCATAATACCCCAGCCATCATTTTTGTTGCCAAGAATGTTGTTCCAGGTTTTTCACTTTTGGTTTTAAATGTCAATTTTGGTTTTATCTGCGCACTACCTAGTACAGAAGGTAAAGTTTCAGAAGTTTTGGAAGATTGAGTGGCCAGTGCCCCGTCTGTTTTAACAAGAACAGAGGACACTGATGATATTTTAATGGAAGGGAGGTGCTTTTGTAGCAACTGTTTAAAGGTGAGAAATAGTACGCTTATAATAAACAAGTTCGAATAATTTATGCTGAATTTTAGAATGTAATGTAGCCAAAGGTGTTCCACTATGCAAAATGTTGGGAAGGTTGGTTCAGCATTGTAAAGTTGCATGAGTTGTTGTTTGTCATGATGGGTGCTGGAACTGAGTAATATTTGGAATAAAAGATATTCTAAGATCTTTCTCTGCACAATTTGGGACTCTGTGCTGAACTTGGCCAAGATAGCTTTAACATTGTGGATTTACATGCTGGACAAACATGCATTCAGTTTTATATATTGAATAAAGGAAGTAATAGGAGATGAGTAAGTGGGCAGTATAAGATACAAGAGAAAACTGAAGACAGTCTGCCTCATTAATGGCTGAAGCCTCGCTTGTCCAGTGTAGTAGCCTCCTCAGTTCCCATTTTGACATACTGTACTGCTAAACGCTCATTTTCTGCATCCTGGTACTTGGGCCTTCTCCCCAAACTTTCCTTCAGGCGGAAAGGTCCCTGTGCTGAGACACAGCTTTAGAGCACCTGCTGACATTTCTTAAGCCAAGCTCTTGATCGTTGTCTGCCTTTAGAGTCGATCCTTCTGTCGCTTCAGATGATGTAATCTAGAAATCCCTTTAGCATAACTTAGAACCTTCAACCGTAAAGAATCAGACTGCAAAATAGTCTCATGTGCTGGTGAAATTCTTACTTGCATGTCTGAATCACCTGCAACACAATGACACATTCATCAGTTACTAGTTATGATGCCATATGCAGAATCCGAAGAAGAGTATTTGCAATCTTCCCTGACTTTGCTGTTTAGATAAACTAGAACCTGCGTCTTAAAACCTCTTGCCTGTTCTCTCAACCATGCTGTCTGTCTTTTTCTCTCCCGATTATACAGTGCATCCGGAAAGTATTCACAGCGCATTACTTTTTCCACATTTTATGTTACAGCCTTGTACCAAAATGGATTAAATTCATTTTTTTCCCTCAGAATTCTACACACAACACCCCATAATGACAACGTGAAAAAAGTTTACTTGAGGTTTTTGCAAATTTATTAAAAATAAAAAAACTGAGAAATCCCATGTACATAAGTATTCACAGCCTTTACTCAATACTTTGTCAGTGCACCTTTGGCAGCAATTACAGCCTCAAGTCTTTTTGAATATGATGCCACAAGCTTGGCACACCTATCCTTGGCCAGTTTCACCCATTCCTCTTTGCAGCACCTCTCAAGCTCCATCAGGTTGGATGGGAAGCATCGGTACATAGCCATTTTAAGATCTCTCCAGAGATGTTCAATTGGATTCAAGTCTGGGCTCTGGCTGGGCCACTCAAGGACATTCACAGAGTTGTCCTGAAGCTACTCCTTTGATATCTTGGCTGTGTGCTTAGGGTCGTTGTCCTGCTGAAAGATGAACCGTCGCCCCAGTCTGAGGTCAAGAGCGCTCTGGAGCAGGTTTTCTTCCAGGATGTCTCTGTACATTGCTGCAGTCATCTTTCCCTTTATACTGACTAGTCTCCCAGTCTCTGCCACTGAAAAACATCCCCACAGCATGATGCTGCCACCACCATGCTTCACTGTAGGGATGGTATTGGCCTGGTGATGAGTGGTGCCTGGTTTCCTACAAACGTGACGCCTGGCATTCACACCAAAGAGTTCAATCTTTGTCTCATCAGACCAGAGAATTTTCTTTCTCCTGGTCTGAGAGACCTTCAGGTGCCTTTTGGCAAACTCCAGGTGGGATGCCATGTGCCGTTTACTAAGAAGTGGCTTCCATCTGGCTACTCTACCATGGCCTGATTGGTGGATTGCTGCAGAGATGGTTGTCCTTCTGGAAGGTTCTCCTCTCTCCACAGAGGACCTCTGGAGCTCTGACAGAGTGACCATTGGGTTCTTGGTCACCTACTTGACTAAGGCCCTTCACCCCCGATTGCTCAGTTTAGATGGCTGGCCAGCTCTAGGAAGAGTCCTGGTGGTTTCGAACTTCTTCCACTTACGGATGATGGAGGCCACTGTGCTCATTGGGACCTTCAAAGCAGCAGAAATTTTTCTGTAACCTTCCCCAGATTTGTGCCTCGAGACAATCCTGTCTTGGAGGTCTACAGACAATTCCTTTGACTTCATATTTGGTTTGTGCTCTGACATGAACTGTCAACTGTGGGACCTTATATAGACAGGTGTGTGCCTTTCCAAATCATGTCCAATCAACTGAATTTACCACAGGTGGACTCCAATTAAGCTGCAGAAACATCTCAAGGATGATCAGGGGAAACAGGATGCGCCTGAGCTCAAATTTAAGCTTCATGGCAAAGGCTGTGAATACTTATGTACATGTGCTTTCTCAGTTTTTTTATTTTTAATAAATTTGCAAAAACCTCAAGTAAACTTTTTTCACGTTGTCATTATGGGGTGTTGTGTGTAGAATTCTGAGGGAAAAAATGAATTTAATCCATTTTGGAATAAGGCTGTAACATAACAAAAAGTGGAAAAAGTGATGTGCTGTGAATACTTTCCAGATGCACTGTATGAAACATTTAAGTGTTAAATGTATTTTACCCAAAGTAGTAATTGCGAGTAAATGGGCAAAAACAAAATAGTAACTTGTGGTAGTGGACACATTATTGATTTATTTTGCACATCAGTTTAAAGTGTGTCACTTTTTGTACTGTAATTTTTTGCTTTATTTTTTTCAATTTCTTCTTAGAGTGTTGTATTTTCTTGAGGTATCCCTATATTTGAAAGCTCCTTATGAAGTTAATTTTATTATTTCAGGCATACGTGTCTTTAAATTGTTTGGTATTCCATTGAAATAAATGGGAGCAAATTGCCTTTATACAAGGTGGTGGCATAGAGAAAGGGGAAATTTTCAATTGATGTTCAATACACAAATAAACACATTACAAAATACATTTAATTATCAAATGTATTTACAGAATATGCAATTAATTATGGCAATCAATATTCATTTAATGCTCATTTTATGTTTTGAAGAAAATACATTGTGATGGCCTGTTGTGGAAATTCTGCCTTGCTCGCCGTAACGTCACAGGGAATACCAGCGATTTCCTCTTCAGTCATCCTTTTTAGTTCAGCAGTGGTTGTAGGACATGTGTGGTACACTTGGCTTTTAAGATGTCCCCACAGAAACAAAATCACAAACAGTGAGAACTCAGGATCTCAGAGGCCATGGAATGTCACCATTACGTGAAATGACGCACCTTCCAAACAATTGTCGAATAGCTGCCATCAATTGTCTGGCAGTATGCGAAGTGGCTCCACCTGGGGACATTTTTTTTTTTTTTTTTTTTTTTTTAAAGGCTTAACCCTATTCTTTGAAATTTTGCATCCATAATGAAATTGCATGAGTAGACGGGACATGATTCTGACATCCTAACTGGTAATGACATCAAAATTCCCTTTGCGCGGCAGTCACACTATCACCATTCTTATAAAAGGCTTTCACAGCGAACACTTATTGCACACCACTACACTGCTCCATTAAATCTAATAGCAAGGGGTTCTAAATGAGGTTGCATTGGTCCCAAACAACTGCAGACACCTCAGAGTCACCAACACCTAGTTCCAAATTTGCAGTTTCCGTGTGCCACCCTGAGTTTTTTTTTTTTTTTGTTTTTTTTTGTCTACATGATAATATACTACTACTATTTTGTGGCTTTGTTTTTTTTTTTTATTTATTTTTTTGTCTGCATGATAATATGCGACTACTATTTTTTGGATAGTGTTCAGAAGCTTGTGAAAAAGCTATCTGTATGCTCTCCTCATTTTGGTTTTATTTGGGCAATTTGCATTACTCGTACATCCCGAAGATGTTGCCATTAGTTTAATTGGCATTTTTAAATGAACTTCGGGTATATATTTTGGGTACTGCCCTGTAATGGTTTGGCACCACTTCCAAATTATTTGTTTTTGCTCTGTCCGATGTGGATGTGACTCTGCAATGAACGTTAAAGAAGAAATCCTAACATTATAATTCCTTATTGTGGTCCACAAGAAGCATTTTCTAAGTTGCAAAAAGTTTACAAGTGGCACTACCTTTACTAAGAACATTTTCCATTGTGTTGAGTTGAAGAGAACTATCTTAGTAAAGTAAACCTTAGTGCTCCATGTGTTTGATGGTACAGGTAGTCCCCAAGTTACGGACATCCGACTTACAAACGGGGCCGCAGCTGCTCCTTCATCTGTCTAGGGGACGTGACGCAGGCTCCTTAGTAACTGTCATCATCGGCCTGGGGACACTGCAAGCGGTGGCTGAACGGAGACGATTTTGCTGCTTGCGCTGTGTAGTGTCCGTGTGGCGGCTCCTGCTTCCATTCATTCTCAGTGGGTGTCTGGATGCATGGCAAGCAGTGACCCAGGGTCCATAGTCACCGGGGCCACAGCTACTGCTCATGTACAGGACGGAGGCTTGATGGGGCGTTTCAGTGCCCGCCCACCACACAGCCTTGCAGTGTCCCTCGAACGGCTGCCTCGTTCATTCTTGGTGGGCAGCTGGTGATGCTGTAAGCGGTGACTTGGTTATGACTGAACAGAGGCCATTGAGGGTGAATAGGGCGGCGTGGGGCGGCATTGTAATGTGCCTCGGGTGGCTGCCTGTTGAATGGGGTCGGTGATGGGCGATTCACTACCTGCCTTTGACCGCACCGTTCGTTCTCGGTGGGCAGACGCTGCAGGCAGCATACTGTGGTGGGCGGGTGGTGAACTGCTCCTCGCCGCCCCCATTCATTCATAATAGCAAGCCTGCTTGTACTGTTACGTACATAGCAGGAAGTTGTCTCTCGTTCGTACACCAGACGTGCTGACGAGGGGTGCCTTCCTGCTGTGATAGCGTGTACAGTGCTGTGCAGAAGAGCTCATCTTAACCTTTTGTCTTCACCCTTCAACAATGTCTCTGAAACACAAATCTGATGCAAGTGCTGGTGATACAGTAAAGAGAAAAACCATCACCATGGAAAATAAAGTAGAAATAATAAGGTCAAAGAGAGGTGAAACTCCCATCATTCATTGGCAGAGCACTTGGTTACAGTCGGTCAACAATAGCATTTTATTAAAATAATGTACCTGTTAAAGTAATGAATCAACAGTATACAAAATATTTCACATTTGCATAAGACCGATATTTAATTAAGAGAAATAGTCCTAGAATTGTGTATTTTTTGTTTTAGTCTCTAAATGTCAGTCTGATGATAAGGTCAAGTTGGCCAGAGTGGACCGAAAAAACAAATGGGGGAGAAAAAAAAAAAAACAACCAGAATCATTCTACCAAACATAAGTGGTTTTAGTAGTTGAAGTCTTTGATGCTTATTGATAATTGTGGTGCCTGTGCTACTATTACTTAAACATCTGTCCTTGGCAATGATTAACACCTTAATGTTCTTGAAAATTAAAGCGAGGGCCTGACCTTTACATTTTTAATTCCATACGCTTTAACATCCT
Source organism: Erpetoichthys calabaricus (assembly GCF_900747795.2). Taxonomy (NCBI): domain Eukaryota; kingdom Metazoa; phylum Chordata; class Cladistia; order Polypteriformes; family Polypteridae; genus Erpetoichthys; species Erpetoichthys calabaricus. Next base: position 87,000,519 of record NC_041395.2, read on the forward strand.
TCTTAGTTGTTAAGGGTGTGTTTTAAATTGAGCAAAGATACCACATCAGTATTTGGGGCTTAGATATTGATTTAATTTTAAGTGGTTAAAATTACTAAGGTGCATTTTAGTTGTTTATGAAGCCCTTTTGAATACAAAGTATTAATGATTTTCATGTTCTTTAAGTTAATTTTAAAGCTATGTTTTGCTTCTCCTTTGGAGAGTTTCTACTAGAATATTGGGAAAACTTAATTTTGTTTTGTATCCCCTACCCATCTGCAGGCGACTGCTGAGCAAATTAGACTTGCACAGATGATTTCGGACCACAATGATGCAGATTTTGAGGAGAAAGTCAAACAGGTAGGTTGGGTTATAAATAAAGCAATTTAAAGATTAGTAATTATGTAATGTACTAATAATTTATTTAAAAGGCTGTGAACTGAAAGTGCTGTATTGCCTCTGTTCCCCAAGTTCCATCTTTTTCCCAGTTTCTCTGCTTGCTTTATGCTTGTATTGGACTTTTGTGACATTTCTGTTTTTAATTTACCCATTAGCATTGTTCAGACTCAGAGTTCTGTTCATTTATGGGTATTCTCAAGTCTGTCTCAAGGGAGGAGAGAGGACTATAGTGGACTGCAATCTACTAGATAAAATACCTACATGCTATAAAGAAATCATGAATATTTCTGTGTATTTTGCCACTTTTAAGCAACTCATTAATATACATAAGTGGGACTAAGCTTTCAACTAAAACACAGTTGCGTGTAAACGAGAAGATGTAAAGCCAGCTTTAGAAGAAACTGAAACATTTGTTGAATGAAGCAACAACAATGCCAATGTAAATTGGCCATAGGTGTTGATAGTGAACCTGATGCTTGCAGCACTGTACAACCAAATTACCCTGGTGAATTAATTTGCATAATACTGTGGTGGGGTGCAATTAGCTGTGTGGCAAAATTATTGTGATCAAGTAGAAAGACCGACATTAGCCCCCAAAGGGTGGTTTACAGTTGCAGTGTTAACAATGCAGCAACTATATTGTAGTTTTTTTCAGGGGAAATGTGAAAGTTGCAAAGCCGTGTGCTGGGGTAGCCTACATTAACACACATGCTCCATTAATGTAGATCAGGCATGGATATTCTAGTCTCTGATGCTAAAGCATCATAAAAAAAAAACATGCTTCTACTGCCCTTATTCTGACTTTGGGCTATCTGTTGGTGACTGATTTTAAGTGTTTTACATGAAGGATGAGCAATGAATCTGCATCAGTACACCAGTGGATTCTTGAAATAACAAAATATAAATAACTTTCCTACAGCATTTATGTTGACGTGTTTCTGTTATAGTTAACATTTTTCCTTGATGAATAAAAGATTTTTAACTAGTTTTTCCTGGGGTATACCTAACACTAAGTAGTGCAAAGAGATATACATGTAAAAGAATAACATACCTGACATACTCTATACTGATTATATATTATGAAAATTCTGTTTTCTGGAAAGGGGTGAGAAAATAATTTGTCCAAATGGATTCTTTTTAAGAAGATAAATGTTCTTTTCTTGCAAACTGATTTGCTTACCTTTCCTAAAGGCAAGTTAAGGTTACTTTAAAAGAAGTAAAGTCGGTCACGTGTATCAAATTAGTATATGCTAAAATAAACGTTAATTACCTAGGAGATTTGTTTAAAAGTAATCTTTTAAGATGAACAGAAGGAAATCAGAAAGAGAATTACTACTCTTATTAATATAGATTTGGATATAGTATTACTTTTGTATACAAGTTTTAATGGTACATAGTGGTTTGCATTTTGATTTTTTGTGGTATTTGTGAATGTGTACAAAAAGCGGAGTCTATCTATATGAAGAGTCTCATCAGGCTGTAAGACAGTGGGGCCTTCTTCAGGGCATTTTTCAACAGAGTTAATCTGGTCTCAGTACATTAACCGTGGTGTCTCCTGGTTATTGAATGTTACTGCTCAAGCTGTGGTATGCATTTATGTTACACAATTGTGTTCCACCATTCATTATGGTAAAGTTTTGGTTTACACCAATGAAAGTCAATTTTGTAGTATTCTTTGCTTTGATCAAGGATCTTTGTCATTCCAACATCCACATGCAGAAAAGAAGTTCTGTACACAGGACCTGGTAATTAAACAGTGCCCAAGATAACCCCATACAAAAAGTTCACAATACAAAGTAGCCCCTTAATCCTAAAGCTTCGTGGTAAAGGTATCACAGATAAACAGAATAAAATAGAACAAAATAACATACGTAAAGTACGAAAACTTCAGTGGTGCCTCGTACTTCAAACCATTCTAACTTTGAACATTCCGGATTTTGAATGCTAAATTAGAGAGAAATTTGATTCAGTATTCAAATGATGCTTCTCCGTTCAGCCTGAGTGTGCAGTGAAAACATGCTTGCATAATCTCTTGCATTAAGCTTGTTTTCATTGCTTTTATTGCTTTGTTTGCTGTTTGGTTTTATAAATGTATGTATGTATACAGTCATATGAAAAAGTTTGGGAAGCCCTCACAGCCTGCATAATAATTTTCTTTCAACAAAAAAAGAGAACAGTGGTATGTCTCATTTCCTAGGAACATCGGAGTACTTGGGTGTTTTTCAAACAGATTTTTAGTGAAACAGTATTTAGTTGTATGAAATTAAGTCAAATGTGAAAAATTGGGGTACCCTTGTGATTTTGCTGATTTGAATGCATGTAACGGCTCAATACTGATTACTTGCAGCACCAAGTAATCAGTATTGAGGTGGATTAGCTTATTAAGCCTTAAACTTCATAGACAGGTGTGTCCAATCATGAGAAAAGGTTTTTTTTTTTTTTTTTCTTCCAGGGCTGAATATTTTTCCAAAAACTAACATTTCTTAAAAAAGAACACAAAGCAATTGCTTTAACATATCAAATCAACAAAAAATATTTACTTTTGACAAATGTTACTGTCTTGCATGTTGTATGAGCCTGCATACTATATGATTTCACATACATTTTACACAGCAAAGTCTGATCTCGCTCAAAGCAGCCAATTTCAGTCATTGCCACATTGCACTGCTTACAATATGTGTTGCTTTGGTGCCTACTTTTCAATTGTCTGTTGCTGCACTTTCTCACATATATTGTTAGTGTGTACTGTAGAGAGACAAGTCGCCCGTTTGCCATCGTGCCTTGCCACTGCCACCAAGTTTTCTGCCCGTATGAAAACCGTATTGTCACCTCTTTTCATCTTCAGCCTGTCTGGTTTCAACTGTGAAGCCATGTGTCTCCTGTTCACCCTCACTGTGCCACAAGCTCCAATTCCTCTGCTCTGTAGCTCCATGAACAATTCTGGGCATGTATAAAAATTGACCAAATGTACACAACATGACCCAAATGTTGATAGCCCTGAAGCAGCTCCAGCACAACCTTACTTGTCAAGGGACAGTTCTCTCTTTGAAAGAAATACTTTCCTGTATATGTAATTACTTTCAGGCAGAAACCAGTGTTTGCTTCTGCCAGTACAAAATCCTTTATGCCATACTTTGTGGGCTTGTCTGGCATATATTTGCGGAAAAAAAAGGTGTCCCTTTTATTTTATCATAGATTCATGCAGACACAAATCACGGCCAGACTGATAAAATTGTTTATAAGTTGGTTCCACAATGTCAAGCAGGGGCTGAACTTTATGCATTGTGTTATAGCCTGACTCACCCCTTGGGATTTGCTTCTGTTTATTACAGAAGTGAATAAAACTTTGCAGCATCACGTACCTATCATCACGCTGCATAACCTGTCCAAAGCCACCAGGAGACAAAGCACGTTTGGACCAATGCTCCCTGAAGTTATATCACCAGTTCTGTCCCATCTCTATTTGTAATGCCACAACACCCTTGATCTTGTCTTTTGTTGTGGGTTTCTACTTTGAAAAACGAGAATGCGATGCAAGCGCAGCCCGAGATTCAAAAAATTTCTCTGCCTACCTGTTTGTCTCGTCTGACAGTAGCTGATAAGCAGCATCAGGAGAGAGCAGCCTGAAGTAGTCCAGCAGCTGGTGATCTGTCGTGTCCAACAGCAAGCCGTGCTGTCTTGTGAAGTCCGGTAGCCAGTTCGGCTCCCACGGATCAATGTCTGGGTATTCCTCCCACATGAACCTTGCCGTAGATGCATCGGCTGTGCGAATGCGCTCAGCTGGCAGTGGATCAGCTGGCGCAGCATCGTCTGGTGTCCGATCAGCTGATGCCGGCTTCTCACTCTCTTGCTCGATCTCCTGATCACTGTCAATAAAATCTGATCCTGAAAAATCAGAGTCCGACTCGGTGATAATGCACAAAACATCGTCTGCCGAGTGTTTTCTTTTCTGCACTCGCTTCGCTCCCTTGTGACATGTCGATGCCATCTTGCCTTTGTTTACATTTCGCAACTCATGCACACGCAAGGATTAGTTGCTGAGTAAATGAGTCTAGCATTCCTCCAAGCACAGAGGGAATGCCTGTGACGTGACAGTGAGTTTTGTTGCCATTAATAGCTAATTGTCGCCCTATATCCCTGGATGTCGACTTTTGTCGACATTCGCCCTCAACCCCTCCTGTCGACAAAAGTTGACATCCGCCCTAAAAGAGTTAAACTGTCAGTTTCAACTGTAAGGAATGTAATCAGGAAATGGAAGGCCACAGCACAGGCACAGTTGCTTTTAAACCCAGGTCTGGCAGGCCAAGAAAAATACAGGAGCGGCATATGTGCAGGATTGTGAGAATGGTTACAGACAACCCACAGATCACCTGCAAAGACCTGCAGGAACATCTTGCTGCAGATGGTGTATCTTGCTGCAAATGGTGTATCTGTACATCGTTATACAATTCAGCGCAATTTGCACAAAGAACATCTGTATGGCAGAGTGATGAGAAAGTCGCTTGTTGTATGCAAATGCTAATTTAGACGAGTCAGATTCATTTTGGAACAAAGTGCTTTGGACTGATTAGACGACAATTGAGTTATTTGGTCATAAAGTGCTTTGCATAGCGGAAGAACAACACCGCATTCCAAGAAAAACACCTGCTACCTACTGTCAAATTTGGTGGATGTTCCATCATGCTGTGTGGCTAGTTCAGGGACTGGGGACCTTGTTAAAGTCGAGGGTCGGATGAATTCAACCCAATATCAACAAATTCTTCTTGATAATGTTCAAGCATCAGTCACAAAGTTGAAGTTACGCAGGGGTAGGATATTCCAACAAGACAATGATCCAAAACACAGTTCGAAATCTACAAAGGCATTCATGCAGAGGGAGAAGTACAATGTTCTGGACTGGCCATCACAGTCCCGTGACTTGAATATCATTGAAAATCTATAGAATGATTTGAAGCATGCTGTCCATGCTCAGCAGCCATCCAATTTAACTGAACTGGAGAGATTTTGTATGGAAGAATGGTCAAAAATACCTCTATCCAGAATCCAGACACTCAAAGGCTATAGGAGGCGTCTAGAGGCTGTTATGTTTGCAAAAGGAGGCTCAACTAAGTATTAATGTAATGTCTCTGTTGGGGTGCCCAGATGTATGTACCTGTCTAATTTTGTTATGATGCATATTTTCTGTTAATCCAATAAACTTAATGTCACTGCTGAAATACCACTGTTTCCATAAGGCAGCGGTTCTCAGTGTGGAGCAAAGTAACAAAGAAAGGGGGTGCGAAGATGTGAAAAAAGAAAACGAATCGAAAATATGAAAAACCAAAACAAATTAACTTAAACTACATTCTGATACTAGAAAAATAGTTAGATAAATGTAGATAAAAATTAAGTAGGTATAATAAAATTGGCAACTTTATATATCATTAATTAAAAAAGAACAAATTGGTATTAGTGGGCTTCTTTCAAAAAACCATTAAGGGGCGCGATTAAAACTGTTATGAAAACTTGGGTCGCAGAAACTTAAAGGTTGAGAAACGCCGCCATAAGGCATGTCATATATTAAAAGGAAGTTGCTACTTTGAAAGCTCAGCCAATGATGAACAAAAATACAAAGAATTAAGAGGGGTTCCCAAAATTTTTCATATGTGTATGTGTATTATATACTAGGGGGATTCGCTCGCCAACCTGCCACTCACTTCGTGTCTGTGCCGCTTGCGTATGTGGATTTCACTTTCACCAAACAACAAATCTTTTAATTCTCACGGATGCCTCTTTATTGGGAAGAAACACTACTTTTCCCTGATGGCAACACAAATTAGACGATCCTACATCAACTCTTTTATTTTTTATTTCTGGCCCCAAGCGTGGTTAAATCTCTTGGCACACAGTCTCGTCTCGCGGGATGTGAAAGTATCTCTCTGAAAAAGTCACGTCTCATCCCAGGCTAAAAAGTCTCGTCTCATTCTAGGATTTTTAAAATTTATATATGTAAAATGTCTATATCTATAAATTATGGTGTCCACACAAGACATCACCACTCCTCACTAAGGTACAGTAAATGCAATTTTCATTATATAGTTTTTATGTATTCTCATGTTTTAATTTATTATTTAGGGTATGTCATTCCTACTTCAAAATTTCAGAGTTCAAATGGCTTCCTGAAGTGAATTAAGTTTGAAGTATGAAGCACCACTCTATAGTTAAAATAAATATTATAGTATGCTCTGTTATTAGCATCAAGTAAAAAAGAGGTAACAGCAAATAGTTGGCTATGAGTATGTTGGTAAAGACTAATTTTAGTTACATTCATAAATGCAAATACATAAAAAGATTTACTGAAATTAACACCAAGTTAGTGTCATTTAAAAAAAAAAAAAAAAAAAAAAAAAAAAAAAAAAATTGGCTTAGGTGCATTACCTTTACACACCAAAAAAACATTTATCTCACAATACTATTTATACAGTGAATCTTGCTATGTTAGAACAATTGTCCTGAGAAATTAGGTTGTCTAAAACAAGATCAAGATGAGATTTGAAGGTCCCCAACGCCTTATAGTCCTCCACACTACTAGTTACTCTTTGTCTATAGTTTTGTGTGAATAAAAGATTTTTAACATTGGTAAAAATTCTGTACTAAACAAGTTCTCAACAATGCACTTACTGTTGTTTCCAAATTTATTTTAAAGTTACAGGTTGGCTCCACGGAATTTGTTTTCTTTTTCTTCAAATGAACTCTATTCAAACTTGTACAAAAATATAAAGAACTTAATTAGAAGGCAAAGGTTTTATTACCAACAGTAACTCTGTCAAAATGTAAAGAAGCTGTTAATCACTTTTTCACCAGCAACATAACTAAAAGCATCCAGTTGAATGAGAGTTCACCACGCATTTTGGGCTCAGAAGCACATATGCCACAAATGTTTTTTTTGCACTGTCTGTGCTTGTTGCATACAACACATTTGGTAAGTCATGACAGTTTTTGCTCAGTGGTTGGCTGAATGTTCGTGCATTGCTGTTCCAACAGTCATGACAAGTCGGACACCTTATAATGAAGAATCTCCTTTGAGGTAGTGATCTGCAGGTGTCAGTGTTTATAGGTTTGGTGTCATCCAATTGATTATCACTTTCTCAGTCACTATCATTTTCATCAAAATATTCATCTTGCAATAAATTTAGTAGTTTTGAAACATCTGCAGCTTTATACCTTTATCACAATGACTTAACTATGAACTGTCTATTTATAGCACTATTTTCTGCAAGCTGTTGCCACCAAAACAAAATCCAATAGCTATCCACTAGATGGCATCACTATAGTAGATAATTGAGATGCAGCAGCAAGCTGGCTGTATCTATAGTGGCTTTATACTGATTTTTGTGCTCCATTTACCTCAAATGTCAGTAGTAGGAATAACGTTACACCCAAGCAGACAGTGTTCCCGTAAAACATATTTAGAAAACCAATATGGATGCATCCAGGAAAACCTTTTGTTGTACTATTGGAATAAGTAGCATTTGATGATGAAATAATGCATTTTGCATATCCTAACAATATAGCAGCAAGTCCACAGATAGAAGTTGGGCAGTACTGTGTGTATGACTGATTTAATGAGACACAAATAGACAGAAGTGCTAATAAACAGCATCATACTACAGCTTTTAATAAAGTTCATGGTGTAAATTGACATGTTGTGATGATCTGTAGTTGGACAAACTCGTTTTTTTGTTTCATTCACGACTAGAATGATCCTTTTTCCCCCATTTGTAGCAAAATCTTTTGTTTTGAAAGGGGGAAAAAATTGAGCTCATTTAAGTAATTTCTACTGAAACTTGACCTCAAGGTAGAAAAACATAGTGATAAAAATTACTGATACTAGAGTCTGTGGATATGAGAAAGGAAATCATAACTATTGGCCCAGATTTATTTTTTGATGTTGGATGTTTTAGGAGTATGGTGATACTTTAATTGTAAAACATGTCTTTATGGGAACTTGTGTTCATATGGTGTGTGCATTTGTGGGATATGCCTGTCCACGGAAATGACATAGGGCAAAAACAGAGCAAACAGTGGAACTGGGTATTAGTGAGATCTGTTTTACACTGAAAATTTGACCATTAATTAACTTGCAATGCAAACCCTGAAAACTGTTACTTAAAAATGCAAACTAGAATATCAAATAATTTATCAAGACAGACTCTAGATAGATGCTGTTAGAATCATTTACAGTAAAGTTTTTGTATCCCATGTTTTAAAGAATTGCTTCTATCCAAATTTTTTTTTTTTTTTTTTTTTTTTTTTTTAAGTACTAAATTCGGGTTGTTTCATCTGAGGTAGCCTAGGGTACAGTACTGAATTTAAGCAGCTAACTCTTGAGTTACACTTTAGAAGGCAGTGGAAACTACTGCTCTGTGCAAGCTTGTCTTGGCATGGTATAATAGTGGAGAAACAAATTTTGAAAAATATATTCTTTCAAACTCAGTTTGGTCAGTTAAAACTTGTAATAAATCATAGCGTGCAATCACAATAGTATACTTTTCACTTTAGGTAGTAAATAACCGTAAAGTAAGTTGTGTTACTTGTCTTTGTTTTCAATGTTAGAATTTAAACCTTGGATTCTGTGTTGCTAGCATATGCATTTCTGTTGTGCCAGCAAGTGTTTCCAGTTTTTGTTGGTTAAATGTTTGCTTTTATTTCTTATTGCTTTTCTAAAGTACAAACCCAATTTCCTGTGTTCTTCAATGTTGAGAGTTAAAGTATAGTTGGAACAAGTAAGCTTTTAGTTTTTGGTTCAATATCGTATCGTCTTTCTTGGAAAATCAGACATGCTTTATAAAATATTTTAACATTATGTACAAGTGTAAATAATTATTGCACAGCCACCAAATTACTTGGTCCTCTTTATCTTCTCTGAAGTCGTTAAGTATGAAGTATAAGGTTATGTTAAACTGAGTAGTTTAATACCTTGTTAGTATCAAACAAACTAGCCAAAATCCATGGTTATTTAGGCACTAGTAATGGTGCAGTGCACGATAATGTGCAGTGAATACATGTGAATTGAGCATTCATAGTTTTCATACTCTTTCTCTGTACGTTTAGCATTCGTTTCCTCAGAGGTTGATGTGCTTGCTGATTCCTGAGCAGCTCTTCACCCTGGCGCCCCAGTTCTTCTCTTCTTTCATTGAAATCTTTTCGCGTTAAAACTGATTAAGTCAGTGTTTGTGTTGCAATTATTTAGTGTGTTTTCTTAAATTTTTCACTTAAACTGGCACTTAAGTGTTCAGTCTGCCGCCCTGCTGGCCACTGCCAAGAGTTGATTCTACAATAAAATAAAATTAAAATATAAAGAGGAATAACCTTGGAGGTCAATCATCACCCTGAAAGCGGATAGTAGACTTCATGTAATATGTGTACCAAATTTCAGATCAATAGTTCAAATGGTTTGTGAGCTACAGGTGATTTTAAAATCCTGGACAGACACGAACAGCCATGGTAGCATGCTTTATTTATATATACAATCTATCCAATAAGACAGCGGGGCAGCAAAACATTCAGTCTTGTGAAAGAATTGAGCACATACAGATCCAGGGTCTCATATAAAGCATATAAGGACAATACGTTTTAAATGAAACGTCGACAAATAAGCAAAGAAGAAAGCAGCGCAGAGAAAAGAGACTCAGAAGCGTTGGGGGGGGGGGGGAAGAAAATCTAGGTACAAATTCAGAAAATTAGACAAGTAATTATCAGCCCGTAACAAGTGGAATTGAAACAAAGCACGTCCAATCGGGCTCAGGTATCAAAAGACAAAGTAGAACTTCATAAACACGTTCACAAACGTTGGCGCTATACACATGCAGAGCAGATTATGAAAGCAGTGCAATTCGAAAGGCTACAAAAAAAAGCGCGATTCAGATGTGGAGAAAGTTAAAGAATATGAAAGTATAAAAAAAAAAAAGAAAAGATCAAAGTAGTGCAAACAAATGGAAATTAATCATCAAAAAAGGGAAAATAGTCACCACGGAGCAAGTGTCATTGGGGGGAAAAAAAGCAGGACAAAGCGAGGTCAGAGATAAGACAGAGTAGAAAAAAAGGAAAACGTCAAAGAGGTTACAAAACAAAAGGGCCAAACACATGCAGAGCAGGTTAGAGATAATTCAGGATAGGTTTCTCTGTTTGGAATTTCATCACAGACAAAGCGATCTACATCATCAGTAGTTAATAATTTTTTTTGCAAAGTAACCAATAAATGCATGTGAGGTAAAACACGTTTTTTGAAATTCTCTGACTTAAACTTCAAAGCCATACAATATTTACATACTTCTGACATATCACCTGTGTCCATATATTCGATCTGTATTCGCCTTTTAGTTATTTCTCCGAGTAATTTTTTTTTTTTTTTTTTGCACTAATGCGATGTTTACTTTTTTTTGACACTTTCGTTTTTTTTCTGCTTTCATATTCTGTATCTTGCTCTGCATGTGTTTCGCGCCTACGTTTTTTGGGGTCTTCTGAATTCCAGTTTTCATTATCTCTAACCTGACAGTCATTAAACACATGTCTCACTGACCTCATTTAAAAGATTCAACATATTTGGACTCGAAAGATTCCAAATATTTTTACGTAAGTTCTGAAAAAGAAGTGAAACTAATGAAATATAGCAACAATTCAAAGAAAAAAAATAATCTTAAGTGTGTCCGGAAAACCAAACACGGGGGTTGGTGAGCAAAGCAAGCAGGGGCAAAGTTCCCTAGTGTGTGTATATGTATATATCCTCTTTAATAAAATCCGTGTGTGCATCCAGGTGTCCGTGTGTGTGTCTTCTGGTGAAGTGCGCATGCGCGAGGCACAGTGCGATGCACGCTATTACTGTCAGAGAAAGTTACAGGCATTTTACGGAAATACAAACCAGTATTACTGCGAGAGGAAACTAAAGGTACACAATACAGTGACGCATATTATAGCCACATACAAGCCAGTATTACTGTCAGAGAAAATTAAAGGCATATTACCGACGCGCGCGCCTGTATTACCGCCAGAGAAAATTAACGGTATATTACGGATGTATAAGCCAGCAGACGTACAAGACCGTATTACTGTCACAGAAAATTAAAGACACACAATACACGGTGGCAGCCCACGATGAACGGTCAGCTCAGCAAGTAAACATCAACAACAGAAAGGCTGAAAGACAAAATAAAATACGACCAACAAAAAGAATGAGGTCAAGGTCCCTTGCCATTTAATATAGACTGTTCCTAGTAATGTTTATGCACTACTGTTTTAGCGCCCGTTATTGTAACAGGCTTAATGACTAGTATATAATATGATGGTAATCCATATTACTAAACGAGAATGGTAAACCGGATGGACGCAGGGACATGGGCCGTGGACGCAAAAGACGTAGTGCCCAGGCGCCACACAAAGCCCCCCTCCAAGCAACAGAAAATAAGAAATGAGGCGCCGCGCCCATAGCACACAGAAAAAAGGAGTCGGACGCCAGCGCCACACGAAGCCCATGGCACACGAAACGGAACACACACAAAAAAGAGGATTGAGACCCACGACGCACAAAGCCCCCCTCCACTAACAGAAATAAGAAATGAGGCGGCGCGCCCCTAGAACACCAAAAACAAAGGAGTCAGACGCAAGCGCCACATAGCACACGAAACGGTACGCACACAAAAAAGAGGATTCAGACCCACGACACACAAAGCCCCCCTCCACTAACAGAATTAAAAAGTGAGGCAACGCGCCCCTAGCACACAAAAAAAAGTCAGACGCGAGCGCCACACACAGCCCATTGCACACGAAACAGGACAGACTACGGACATAGCAGACGAAACGTACACAAAAAGGAGGATTCAGACCCACGCCACACAAAGCCCCCCTCCACTAACAGAAATAAAAAATGAGGCAACACACCCCTAGCACACATAAACAAGGAGTCAGACACAAGCGCCACACAAAGCCCATAGCACACGAAACGGGACAGACTACGGATTTCACACACTAACATAAATAAGAAATGAGACACAAAGCGCCCCTCCACTAACAGAAATATGAAATGAGGCAACGCGCCCATATCACACAAAAACGAGGAGTCAGACACACACCCCAAAGTGAAACGGGACAGACTTAGGACTCAACACATGGTCATCCATCGAGCCCGAGATTGAGGCTCAAAAACGGAAGAGCAACCAAAAGCGAACACTCGAGATCATACAAAAAATCCACACATATAGACAACACAACGTATTTGAATCTGATTATCCCCGCCTAACAGTGAAACGGGACAGTCTAAGGAGTTCACAAATCGAGCCCGACATGGTACTGAAAAAGAGGACTCACCCCCCCACAACACAGTTAAACGGAACAGACTACGGAGTCCTCGAAGGGTCACACATCAAACCTAACGTATTACAGAAAGCGATTTGTGTTTCGGAAAACGGCAGATACTACGACAGAAGCATTCGCCTACAACTCGCATCTGAAATCAACATACAGACTATACAGCACATTCCACGCACTTCTAAAAAAAAAAAAAAACACACGCCAACAAACGACGTCATACATAAACAAGAAGACACCGGACTACAATACATATACAGGCGCGACACCTCATGGGTAATCCATATTACTAAACGAACAGTCCGTATTAAACATACGTCATCTGAACACGTTCAAACTATGCAGCATAGGTGGATCTCATTACAATGATGCACTATTAACCGTACAACCACAGAAAAGGCTCTATATTAACAGTGAGTGCAATCCTCCTTATTACTTATCCATATTACTAACGATAAAGAACAAACAAGTCATGAATTCACGATCACGGGTACAAAACGATACGGCTCGAATAACGGGACCACAAACACGAACCCGCATGAAAAAAAAACAAACTTCCGCGCCTACAACACGCTTCTGAAACCGCGGAAGAAAAAATGTCTCGGCTCCAAAAACGCAAAGCTCAACTAACAGTTACAGAAACGAGCCCAGATGGACAGACACAATGAACGTAGACGCATGCAGCGCGCGTCTCAAAGTGCTGAAGCGAAACAGGCACGGGTTCAAAACGAAAGAGCTCGAGTCACAGATACAAAAACGGGAGCGAAGGGACAAAATAAATGAATGCAGACGTCTACAACGCGCATCTGAAATGCCGGAAAACAAGCAGGCAAGGCTCCAAAAAGAAAGCTCGACTGACCGAGATACAAAAACGGGCCAGGCTCAATACAAACAATGAACGCCGGAAACTACAACGGGCTTCTCCCACAACACAAGCAAAGCGATGCCACAGAAGACGACAGCCCCATACCCAAATGCTTCTTTCTTGACGGCCCTGGAGGAAGCGGAAAAACATACCTTTATGAGACACTTATACATTTCTTTACTGCAAAACAACAGTTAATTATCGCATCAGCTACAACCGGAGTGGCAGCTGATTTGTTAATAAATGGTCGCACATGTCACTCCTTATTCAAAATACCGGTCCCAATCACAGAGACATCGGTATCCACTATGAAAATGAACAGTAACAATGCACGTGACATCCGTCTTGCAAAACTGTTAATTATAGATGAATGTACAATGGCATCCAGTCACTTACTCAACACCATTGATAAACTTCTACAAACGTTGATGAATAATAATATTCCCTTTGGAGGAAAGGTACTTTTATTAGGAGGAGATTTTAGACAGTGCTTAGCTATTGTTCCACATGCCATGCGCTCGGCTATTGTTC